>NW_009632706.1:0-16995 GCF_000690535.1 Cariama cristata | reverse complement strand
TGCAAATTCAGGTGCTCAGCTTTTCTTGAAAACTGGACCACTATTATTTAGAGGCATTAATATCAAAGTAGAAACTCCATTCCTCGTGATCTTAAAATCCTGGCTTCATTTTTTAAACTTTAGTGCGTAATGCTATGGGAACAGCAGAGGAATAAAGCTACAGAAGATGAACAGGCAAAATAATCAGGGAAAAAACTAATTCTTTGTTTGTGGAAAATCAACTGTATTTCATGAGGTGAATGAGAGAATCTAGACTTGAATAGCTGAGGTACCAATCTGAGCACTGTGAGGGAATGACATTTAAATAAGGCCTTTCATGTTTTCTATACATAGATATTTTTAGAAAACTAAATGGTGATATTTTTATTTCTGATTCTGATGGAGGAATCCTGACTAACTGGTCACTTAATTTTCCATTCCATAGGGCCAGGTCATGTAGCAGTTGAACTAAACTGCTGGGAAATGTTTATAGTACCACATGATATTTAAAAATAACTTTCCAGGCTACACTGTAGATGTCTTGAATTCTTAAATTCTTTGCTGCTGTAGATAGATAACCATGACGTTCCTGGAATGGAAAAATCTTAGCTTTGCTGATTTTAGGCATTTGTGTTTATAATCAAGTTGTTTGTATTTACTTTTTAAATATGTAAGCAGTTTAGATGGAAATTCACCTGTGCAGCTGTAGGCGGCCAGAACCTTGGGCGGGTTCACTCTTTAGGGCAAAATAGGAATTTCAGTGGCAAGGTATGAAATACCATGCAGAATAAACTTTAATTCTCAGTGCATTAGATCCCATCTTTAAAAGAGGGTCACTGTTGATCCTGTGTGAACTGTGAGGTCTAGCGAACAGAAAATACGGCACTTAGTAGTACATGCACTGCTTAGCATAGGTACTTTCTCCTGTCACGTTAAACCTTTAAACAAAACCTAGGTTGCAATTCCACATTACGCCTAATTTCATCCCTGAGACCACTGCTGGAGGGTAAGGACAGCGTTCTCGTCCCACTCGTGCTTCAGACATGGTGCCTGCTTGTCACAGGGTGAAGGCAGGTCCTTCTCCGAGCCGATGGAAGACTCATAATGTTTGTTCATGGTGTTTTTCCATGGCGTGGCTAGGGAGGCGGGGGACAGCCCAGAAAGGGGAAAAGCCTGACAACGCTGCTTCTGAGGGTAGGCTGCCCTCAGAGTGAGCTACAGATGAGGTGAAACTGCATGCGGGAAACGAAATGACTCAGGAGAGTCAAGCCAGTGCCTGAGGTGATCCTGTTGTCAGTACAAATACAGTGGAGATCAGCAAAACGATGCTCTGAACCTGCTGCCGCGGTGCTGACAACAGAACAGTCGTCTGGGGCCTGTAAGCTCATAGGCCCTGGCAGCAGCTGTGAGTTTGTTACACTTCTAGGAACAGAAGAGGATGTATTTCTACAGAGCCGTGAACTGGCACACTGACCTGATGCATATATCTGACTTCAGAGTCTCCAGAAGAAATCAGAATTCTTTCAAATATAAAGGAGGAATTTTTCCTTTGTTTCTTGTTTGTTGTTTGTTTTTTTTTTTTTTCCAAATGCCTCTCCAGTTTCATAGGACATAAACCTTCCTGCATATTCTGACTCCTTTTCCATCTTTGCTGCTAGACTCTTTTCCCTTATTTGTTCTCAAATATTTCCTTTATAGCTTGCTCATCTTTTTATAGTACTAGATGTTTACGTAGTTAGAAAAACGATTACAGTGATTGTATTGTGTAAGTGCTTAGTGTTTCTCCTAGTTAGACTATGTGATACGCTGCTGCTGTTTCCTAGAAAATTACTGTGGTCAGATTGTTATCTAGTCTGTTCTGGACAGTAAGATACTGTTTCAACACTGTTCTTGTGTGTCTGGATAGGGTGGCCCTTTTCAACTGCTTTTGCTGCTGCAAGACTTTTTCTTTTTTAGCCCCTTGACTGCCACATGACAGAGCAAGCAGTAGATAAAAAGCTGTATTGATCACAGTGATGATCATCTTGAATGTGGTGCTGAACAGTTATAATAACTTATTTATATAAAGCAAAAATCTGGATAAGCAGAGTGCTCTTAGTTTTTGCATAATCAAAACAAGTTAGTTTCTGATCTTTATGTATCTTTATGCAAATATTCATGTTTTTAGTGAAAAGAAAAATAAATCCAGTTCTGTATTTAACCTGCAGAGCTGTAGATACTTATGTGCCCTTAAAATGCACCCTTGTTTGAAAGAGGTGGTGTAAAAGAAACTTATTTCTTAAGGAAACCGATTTTTTCATACACAAGTGATTTCTGCCCCCGCCTCCCAAACTTTTTGCCATCTATTTAGGGGAGCGTACTTATTTCATCCTGAGAGAACTGTGACCACATTTCAGGGATAGGTGACATCATTGCAGATATACCATATCTCTTCTAGAGAATTACCTGAAGACTAGATTTTCTTGGTGCTATGAGGCAGCCCAGGAGAATAAATGCTATGAGAGAGAACAGGGCATCGTAATTTTCCTCTAACACTGTGTTATGTGGGTGTTTGTATTTACCAGCTTCCTGGCATTTTCTTTTACTTGCCTTTTAGTATTGTTCTTGGTTATGCTTTAGGATAATAGATCCAAAGATGCATTGGATTTTACATTGGTGTTCTTTTAATAACAGAAGAATACACCTCAAAGGATGAGTGTTAGGGGACTTGTGATGAGTTCACAAGTAAAGGAGAATTTCTAACTTAATGGCATAGTGTGAAATTTCATAATTGGTGCATTCTTCAAAATGTAGGTTTTGGAAGAACTTTCCTGACACAGATTAATGTTGGGTGTTGATAACAGTCATGTAGATTTGTGAGTACTTTTTAATGTCCAAGTCTTTTGCTGATATGATAATTATTTTCAAAGGAAAGGTCCTGGCATTGTTACTCCATGTCTTAATATTTTGCAGTGCCTCCAGACAGGCTTGCTCTCTCTGAGCATGCTCTTGTTCAGCTTTTAGTTTTAGGATAACCTTATGAAATCTCTCCTGCACTTTGCTTTGTCCTTTGTATCTTCTTGGTCAGCACTGTTTTATGTCAGATATTTACACCTCCTGGCTTTAATGCCTTTACATGAGCAAGTTATCTCTTCGATGCAGGTAAAGCTGGGTTCACCAACTCTTACAGGAGTGGTGTGAAGCCTTTGCAGCTGGGTAATCCTGGGCTCTCAGTGCTCTCTTGTCCTGAAGTAGTTGCGATGGAATTGAGTTTGCCACAAACTGTCTTGCCTGCCTTCTCAGCAAAATGGGAGTAGCTTCTGAGTGGATAGCTTAGTAAGGGAACACAACCCCAACTTGTAACCACAGCTTCTGAAACCATACTGATCCTTTAGTCTAAAAGAAAAGTCTCGTAACTCTTGGGGATGTTCTGAATGCCTGGGTTGATATCGTGTAATGTTTCGGTGGTTCTGCTGGTGACTGACACTTGCTGGAAGTGTTGCCTACGTTGTTTTACATACTCTTTTTTTACCTGCACTGTATAGCCCAGGCACACATGGTTCTAGTTCCATGTTTGGGGGGGTGGGGGTGGTGGTGGAACTGAGTGGGCTGCAATTCACAGGAAAACATATGTAGCTTACTTTTGACTGTCATCTTTCCTGAAACCCTTTGAGGAATCAAGGAAGAGGCAACCTGCTTCTAGTAGCCCTTTTTTTTTTTTTTTCTTCTTTGTTTGTTTTTGCCTTTTTTCCTTTCCTAGTGGTCTCTTTGGTTAGATGATGAGATATACTTTTGTTGGGGGCTGGGGAGGGAAGCTGCAAGGTCTCTTGGCTTCCGGAATAAGGCTGTTAGAACTAGAGCAAATTCTTCTGTCCACCTAGAGATGGTAAGTCCTTTAAAAAAACCAAAACAACCCCACCCCACACACCCCATGACAAAAAGAGAACAACGACAAAGAACCCTGTGCCTGGGAGCACATAGCTGTTCTCAGTAGCTGTTCTGGGACTGTGATCTGTTGGCTGGTCTCTCCTGCTTAAAATGTCTGATTATCTTGTGATCCACGTCACAATACAGAGGAAAGACAGAAAATTAAATTCTCTAACTTTCACATTGACTTCACAAAGGAAATTCTCACCCTCTGCAGCAATCCATAATGAAGATGAAAATAGCTTACATTGCTTCTATGGTGAAACAGTCCGGTCTGTTGGTGAAGCAGTGTCAAGACAGGTGAATGTTTATGGAAGTCATCGATGATGAAAATCTATGTAACTTACTGTATGGTTCACTAGATTCCTCCCTCCCCTTTTATCTAGCTGGAACTGTGTTAGTGTGAAGTATTCATTTTGCTTTGGGCATTTAGATTTTTAATTGTCTTTGATTTGGGAATTCCTTCTCCCTGTTGAAAGCAAATGAAAGTGTTATTTCATGTGTTGCTTAAGTTGCCCAAAATCTGGGCCACTGTCAGTGGGATGGTCCTGGCCTGTTCCCAGCTAAGTGTTACCACCACCTTCTTTCTGTGTTCACACAGCGTGCCTGCTTAGGAAGCTGTTTTGACCGAAAACTAGCTTTAAAGAAGAGAAATACCTAAAATCTCAATTGGATCAGTGCTCTGACCTTGCTGACAGGCAAGGCAGTATGATCTTCTGTCAGTTTTAACTGGTTGTAAAGCTGCATCTTGAGATCATGGTTACCTGAAGCAGTATGATGCGATCTGGAGGCTCGCTGCTGATGAAAAGAGAAGATCCTGATTCCATTCTTCTCCTTTCAGAGACTCTGGCACTCTGTGTTTGATACAACTAAATAATGTGAAAGAAAATTACTCACTGATTCCACCTGGATGATAAGCTGAAAGGTTCATGAGGAGACTTGACAAGTGCTGAAGGAGGTGCAAGGCAGGGGGACAGAACTGGGCAGCCCAGAGTAGGGAGAGCAGAAGGGAGGATGCAGGCATTCCCCTCCAGCTGTCAAGGAGCCTGACCTTGTGTAGCACAGTTTCACTTGGAGTGGATTATGAAAGCCATCTTATGGTACAGTGTGGAGGCTTACAACCTGGATGTTGATAGTTCGTGGTGATAGTTGGTCCACTTCAGTCTTAGTGCTTGGTGCACATACCAGATGTACAGATGTATAGATAGAAAAATTGCAGGAAGTTGTCTTGGTTTGAGAAATCTTGTTGTAGGGCTTGTTGTTTGTGTACATTAAATAAATACAAAGGTGAGTGTTAAATTTTCTTTCTCATTCTGCAGATGTTTTACTCATCTGTGTTCCATTTCTTTCCATTAGTCTAAGCAGCTCTTTCAGAACTGCTGGTATATTAAAATATAAATCGAGCGGGTTTGAGATTAAGAGAGTGTATGTGTGTTTATATACATATATACACATATGTACAAACCTGAAATGCCTAAGTCAAAGTTCAGAGAAAATTTTTGCTTTACATGGGAAGATTTCAATGCTGTCTATCAATACTATGCACATGTGACTTACCAAAGCATTTAGTATTGGGCTTTACTGCTATTAAATTCAAATAATCATTGAGTAGATACTTGAGTAGCCAAGATTAAGTACTGTTTTAATTACTTTTTTCTGTTGTATGAGAAGTTGTTTTTACCATGACAGTAGGCAGGAATAGCTATGAGGTTAACAGCCTGAAGTAGCTTTTTATTATTATTTTGATTATTGTTGTTTTCCTTTAGCTGGAAGTTGTTTAAAATGTTTCTGATGTTATTGCTTCCAATCCAGATGGCTTTCTGCCTTTGTTTCAGTTACTAGATATGATATTGTTAGTTAGTCACTAGTGCCACCGCATGTTTTACAGTTTGGCCCATGACTCATTCTCACAGCTCTGTTATGTTGGCAATCAGTTTTATTCTCAGTATAAATACATGTTCTCTCTTGACTCCTGTGTTGTCAGCTACTGGTGGAAACTGGGTGCTTACTGTAGAAGACACTAATCTGCTTCCTTGAGGAAGGAAATATTAAGTAAGTGCCTGAAAGCAAGTACCTTCCCAGCATGCTCAGGTTGGCCTGAAGATTACTTTTCCCTTTTTAGTTGAAAATGGAAATGGAATTTTAAAAGATCCTGATGTCTGTGTTGGAAGCCCATAATTCTAAACAAGTGTCTTACAAGAACTTTATAATGCTGTGCATTGTGAGGTCTAGGTTGTAGGGTATGTAACAGCATTTTTAAGTCTTGCCTCTTTGAACATTTTAAACTCTTGATGCACTAAAGTGCTTTCAACAATTGCAAATGTTGTGGGAAAACATCTGAAAGAAGGTGAAAATAGAGAAGATCTTATGCTGAATTAAAATAGAAACTATGAACAAAATAACTACATAGAACAGATTATACCTATTAAAGTAATGCTTTATAATGGCAATACCACTTTATTTTACCATGACGACCATTGAAAATAACTGAAAATACACTCTGTGTGTGTGCAAGTATGAAAAATTTTTAGTTTCAGATAATTCAAATGATTTTTCAGTGACTACTGTTGTCAGTTACAACAAAGTTGCAGCCAAGATTTTATGGGTAGAAGTAGCTGGATGGAGGAAAAGAAATAATATCCCATTTAAATAGTAGCTTGTTAAAGATATACTGGTTGATAATGAGGAACTCTGCATTTTCTGTAGAGTTTTTGGGTAGATGCTGTGTTATTCTTATAGTGTAGTCTGTGTTGCATGTTGGGGTTAAATTTTATTTCTTTCCTTTAGACAAGAGATCAGACACTGTGCTAAACTTTCCACACCGATTGATGAGTGAAGGAATGGTTTTGTAAAGATCTGATAATTAAGATAAAATATTTTCATACATATTTGTTATTTTCACCAGGTCTACATGCTCACCTCCAATTCTTTTTGTTTTGATTCTATCTGATGCAATGTAGTGGATTGGGGGTGGTGGTGTGAGGACCTGATCATGATAAATTATTATTTGATAATGATGATGATAGGAGCTCCCTAATTGTTGCTTCTATGGAGGGAAAAAATTTTTCCTTATTGTTTATGCTTTCTGAAAGGTAGAGATTTTTTGTTACCTTTAACGAAAATTGTACTGTATTTTTATCCAGTACAAGCAAAGTACTAAGTGATCCACATATTTAGTGTGGTAACAAGATGTGTTGACGACGGTCATGCTTGTGTGGGTCCTCACAACTTTGCTAAGGCTGAACGGAAAGGTTTTGAAATGACTTGGGTCTTGTTATTCGGTGTATTTACATGGCAGTTAGAGGTGAGATTTAAGCGTGTTGTCTCGTATCTAAGGCAGCTTTGAACTGGCAAGCTGATAGTAGCACAGCTCTGGGACCAAATAACTGCTTTGGGTGTTTAGCTGGGCTCCATGTGGATTTTGGACTTGCTATTCCACTGGTGACTGGTAAGCTTTAGGAGACTTCAGTTCTTTCTAGTCAACTATCTTTCTCTGCTGGAGATTTTAATCTCCAGAATTTTTCCAAATGTCGGGTGAGCAAGTTTATATATTTACAGTAACTGGAGGGATAGAGACCAGTACTGAGGAATAAGGCAGAGATGGACTGTGAATATTTTAAAGTGGTGATTTAAATGATAGTATTTGTTTTAACAATGATGATCAGTAAAAGTTAGCACTGAACAGCCCTTTATGATATGTACAAAATATTAATAGCTTGTTTGTCAATATAAAGTTATGCTTCTGTAGTTGCTGATTTTTGTGCTGCTGACATATTCTGTTATCCATTGTAGGCACATTCAGCTTTCCTCTATGCTTGCTTGCTTATTTATTTATCTCATTGCAAGCTGTCTGCATCAAGCAAAGGATTACAAAGACACTTTCTGAAGTACCACTTTTGCGTTTCTCTTGTCAGTTAAGGAGAATGATGCATATGACAGTGAGTTGTTTGCTTTAAAAGCCTACCAATTTTAAAGAGTTTAATTTCTGTGAAACTGGAGTATCAAACAACTTCAAGTTTCTATAAATGAAGCATTAACACCTGCATATTGTAAAGTTTGCATTTAGTAGCTGGTAGTGTGACTTTTCCCAAACTAAGCTGTTTTATAAAGAAGTTAAGCTGGAGAGGGAGGGGGACGAAACACCTTTGTTACGATGTAGTTAGTCTCCTGGAGTTTTGTGGTGGGTTCAACTATAGTGTGTTGTAAAAAGATTTCCTGGTTGCTTGTTTTGGGGAAAAAAGTGCTTTGGGATTGAAAAACTGTATTCATAAATGTGTATACACTTTGGAAAGTTTGCACAGCATGATAATTATCTGTAATTCAATCGCATTACCAATTTAAGTAGTCTTGTACTGTATCTAGGTATACCTCTGTATGTTTAGCACCTGTAGAAAGGATGACCTTTTGATACTGGATTTTGCCTAGTATCTTAACAGAGAGGAAAATATTCTGTGTCAAACAGAATTTTTAGCAATGTAGTCGGCAGTAGTGACTGGATTTCAGAAGACTGTTGTGCTAATTTTTTTTTTGTTTCATTTGCCAATGAGCTTGTTTGAACTTGCTCTGTGATGTATAAGGAACAGCAACCCAGTGTATTGGTTACATGCTGCCTTTTTTACTGGTGCTGGAATAGGGGAAGTACCTTCAGTTGAGCAGAACAGGCCTGATTTCAGAGAAGGGAAGGAGTGACAAAAGTAGTGGAAAGCTGTAATAGTAGTGAAGTCGGACATTCTGGCTTACATTTTTAATAAATGGTCATTTCCCACATCTCATGATGTCCAGCAAGAATTAGAAAGTTGTAGAGGTAACTCATCTTTATTGGAGAAGTACTTTATAATAGTGTTTTACACTATTAGTGTTTTACACGTCCCTTTGTCAGCCGAAGAGCGTTTTCTGCATGGAGAGGAAGGTAAATACTGCAGTGAATAGTGATGGAAGGGAAAACACATCTTTAGAGAGAGGTAATCAAAAGATAAGAATTGGAAGGTCAGAAAAACTCGCGGTAGCATTAAGAGTAAATAAAAATGTCTTGAAATACAAAGGACAAGTAGTCAGGAAGCTGTTGTAGTGAGTTGAAGTAGATCACACAAAGGGTTTTCCCCTGCCCTGCAGTGGATGTAGTTTACACAGTGCATTGAATTCATAGGAGGTGATCTTTCTTTAAGGGTGAAAACGAATTGAGATAAATGTCTTTAGAGGAAAATGTCACTTTCTAATAGAGTTAAAGATGATCTTCCTGCTATTAATCTAGACTTTCAAGTTGAATATGTCACTCTGGCCACATTTGTGGACAACTACCAGGAAATTCGCAAAAAAAATTATGAAATTGATCATGTGTTTTCATATTAAATATTGCCGTGCTTCATTCAAGAAATTTGCTTTGATCGTATTTTATGCAGGTAAATAGTTTTAGAGAAAATCTAAAATTAATTTCTAACTTTGTTTTTGCTAACCTCTAATTAGTTTGTTTTTTCACTTATTACTTTGTCTTAATGATATAAACATCTCAACAATAGTGCTTTACCAGGCAAGTGCTTTTATTATACTAAATGGAATTAATAAGTAAAACTGTGCTGGTGTGTTTGCAATCCTGGCATTTGAGACCCCAGACTTGCAAGCTAAGCTGTACAAGCAGACTTATGTAAACTATCCAAAAGCTTTAAAATGTGTGTCTAATTATAGAAGGTTAAGTATACTGAATTTAATTTTTTTTTTGTCCCCCTAAGGCCATGCGGTTATGATATTATTGAGATTTCATAATGCCTCCTGCCGTGACAGACATCCTTGACATCTGGGCAGTGGATTCACAGATTGGTGCGGATGGCTCAATATCTGTGGACTTCCTGCTGCCCACTGGAATCTACATCAACCTGGATGTCCCTCGAGATGCCACCATATCTCATATTAAACAGGTAATACCAAATGGTCAATTAACTTAAAAGTTAACATATTTGGTATGAGTGCTGTTTCTGATTTTTATGTGCCTTTTGGCAAATCAAGTAATGAATTTCAGTAGGCGTAAAAAATAATGTATGGAAGGCATATGTGTAGGAGATTGATTAATAAAGATGTATGTGTGTCTGGGGGTTTGGAATGTTCTTGGGCAGATGGCAACGTTCCGAAAAATTACTTCTTGCTCATGGTTACGCTTCAGCAGAGACTATTCTAATAGCTGTTTATTAATACTGTATGGCTACATTAGTGTGCAAACAGGAGGCGCTACGTCTAATTTGATTTTTAATATAGAAGACACAGATTGTGTTCCTGCTTCTTTTGATTGACATCAAAGATGGATACTTTAAAAACTATGTATACTACTTCTTAAAGGTTTTGTACAAGTGCCTTGTTAGGGCATCACTTAAAAAGTGGAGGAATACTCAAATGAAAGGAAGGGGAACGTGTAAGGAAATAACCACATATATTAAAGAATAATCTACTGACCTCGTCATCAGATAATGGCCATGTGAGGGCATTTAGACAAGTTACTGTGGAGTTAGGTAGTGGATGAATTACAATACCACGTAATCCGCTCCTTAAGCGTAATAAACTTCTAAAAGAAAATAAAATGTGATTTCTCATTCCATTGTATTGCCTGGTAAATAAATACATTGTTTTTCATTCCTGTTCAGTCTGACGGTATTCATTTGTTTAGAGAAATTATTTCCTTTGTATCTGTAGTAGCTTCAAGTGATTAATTGTATTCCTGATTTGAAACTTTCTGGACACTGGAGTTTTTTGGCTGTTTGGTTGGTTTTGCGTTGGTTGTTGGTTTTTTTTTTTTTATTATTTTTTATTTTGTTTGGGTTTTTTTGTTTTTGTTTTTGTTTGGTTTTGTTTGATGTTTGTTTGGTTTTTTTAATTGCAGTGAACCACTTGGTATTGTAGAAGAAATGAGAGTGCCACCTGAAATTTTGCTATATTCAAATACTTGAAATAATTCTGACTGGAAAAATGTCATTGTTGTTTTAGTAAAAGGGTAACTTGGGCAACTACAGGTTATTTGGTGGGTAGCTGGTAGTGATTTCAACTAATAAAGAATTTAAAAAACACGTAAGTGACAACAACAAGGGACTTGAACTAAGCTGGTTTTCTTGATGATTATGGCACAATGAAACTTAACATGCTATAAACAGGTACTGTTGATATTTAACTGTTTTTCAAAGAAAAGGAATGTTGATTGTAACTATAGAGGTCTTTCATGGAAATCACTGTATTTGAAAACAAACAATAATGAAGACTTTGACGGCATACTGGATTAGTACCTTTGCTCCCACCACGTTGCTGTTACAAGCTCTAATTTGTGAGCCCTTGGATGTAAAAATGGAGGACTTGAAAGCAAATTTTTGTCTTGTTTATTTTGTACGTGGAACTGTTAAGATTAAAAGAAGAAAAATAGACAATTGTTTGAGGACTGAAGAATTTTTCATTTCTGCAGGCAGTGTAGTTCTACCAGACCAGTACTTTGGGTGATGACAAATGGCTGCTTTCAGTGGAAGTCAGTTTCAGGGATTTCGTGGCTTTTTAAATTTTGCAATCATTAAGGGATATAGTAAGTACTAGTAGCTGGAAATTGAAGTTAGACAACTCAGGAGGGAGGGGAAAAGAAAAGGTACATATTTTTAATCGATATAATTACCTATTGGAGAAGAACACAGAGGCAATAATAGATTTAGTCTTTTGATGTCTTTGAAGTTGGAATTTTTGTTCTACAGCGAAGGTGGTTGCTGGATTCAGCTGTCACTTAGCTAGGCAAATTATACTGGAATACATTTCTGGAAGGCAGAATTCATTGTACAAATCTATGAAATATATGCAGGTATCACATACCTTCAGTTTGGCAAAAGGAGTTCAGTTCGGCTTCAATTGTTTGAGGAGAGATTTTTGCCATTGCATTATTGATCCTGCAGTTCCCGTTTCAAAATAAGTTTCAGAAACAAATCCATAAAATGTGAACTTTTAAAATTAGGACAAAAATATTCTCACAGATAAAGGTTTGAGTAGTGTTTGGGTTGGGAGAGCTCTTTTTACTTCCAATTTTGATTTCTGATGAGGATTTGATATGTTTTGTGTTTGATATGTTGGTGTTAGGTAAGGTGTAATCTCCTACTTAAGTATTCAGTTCAGTAAAGCATTATTTAGTGTTCTGAGGGCTACTTGCATGTTCTAGTGTCCTGCCAGTAACTTACAAATAAATTTACTTTAATCTTCTCCAGACAACAAGGAATTTTTTATTCAGAAATTAGTTCCATAGTGGGAACTTGCTGTCCATATATTACAATAATTGCTGGAAAAAGAAAGTATAGATGTGTCTTGAAGGAGAAGGATTTTGATAGGAAACTCTCGGAATGGATGGAGGGGAGTGACAGTTTACTGGTCAGTGTCAAGAACATCTGGCTCCAAAACCAGTAAGTGCTTTGTTGCTGTAGTGACAGCCATGGTCCTGCAACTTTACTGCAAATAGGACTATATTGGGTCAGTCCCAGGATAAGCGTCAGGATGAGGGTTAGTGCTGCCCTTCTCATCACCTCATAGTACTTGTCCCTGTGTGGTTTTTACCCTGGGATATTTATGCACACAAGTTACTGCTTAAAAATAACCTCAAGATAGAGACTACAAACCAGGCAGCGTATAAGTATATAATGATATAGAGGGATAAAAATGAACCAAGTGAGCAAACGTGTTACTCTCGTGTTCTTTTGGGAACATAAATGGAAATTAGTGTTACCTTCAGTGCCATAAGAGATGTCTGTGCTTTCTTGTTTTGTTTTATTTATTTATTTATTTATTTTCTTTGCAGCTGTTATGGAAGCAGGCCCATGCCTATCCACTCTTTCATCTCCTCATGGAGATTGACTCTTACATGTTCTCATGTGTGAACCAGACTGCCGTACATGAAGAATTAGAGGATGAAACACGGAGACTTTGTGATGTTAGACCCTTTCTTCCTGTCCTTAAACTAGTTACAAGGAATTGTGACCCGGGGGAAAAATTGGATTCCAAAATAGGTGTCCTTATAGGCAAAGGTAATTACATTTAATTTTTTTGAAAAATGAGGGTAAACTTTGTTCTGTATGAGGGTCTTAACTGAGCAGGTAACAGTGAAAAAATTAAAAAAAAAAAAAAAAAAAGTATTTCTTTGACAGAATTTCCTTTTCTCAAACTAACATTGATATAGTTTAGAAGAATTTAAACACTGAAGATGAAACATTTGAGAATTGTTTAAATCTACTTTCTGTGTTGTATTTCAGCACTCTATTGTATTGCTACATCAGTCAAGAGCAAATTTTATCTTACTAGATGAGGGAAAAATCTATAATATTATTACTAAGTGAAGGAAAGCATAGTCCCTGAGAAGTGTTACCATAAACAACCTAACAGCAAACTGGATACACAGAATGAACTCGAAGTTATTATGGTTTTGTTATACGTGGTTTCTGAGCTGGTTAACAATATGATTCTTGGTTTTGCTGTCAATTGTGGCACTGATTTTCAGCAAACAATGAAAAGCTATTTTTAAAAGTTTCACAGTAACTTGTTCTTAATGTTATTTCAGAATTTTCAGCATTTAAATCTACTCTGCTTCGTTATACAATCAAGATTGACAGGGTTATGTGAGGTCATACCTCTTGTTTTAAAACAATGAACCATTGTTAGGTCTTTTATAAAGACTGCAGGTTTTGTTTAGATTTCAGCAGTACACTGTCTGCCTATTTGTTAAAACTGACAATGGAAACAGTTAGCCAGTTTAACCATTCAGACATATTCTGACAGATTCTGAGAGATTCACATTCTTTGATTGAATATTTTGCTTATTATAGCTGTGCGAGATCCTTGCTTATGCAGCCCCTATTCTATACCTCAGCAGTGGAAAAAATGTGTTCTTGTCTAAGCTTCTAAACTTAGTGTTTTGTTCTCAAAAAGTGTTCAGTGCTTTGTGTCATTTGGACAATGTCCTTCAAAGTTCAGGAGAAAAGAAAGAAACAAACACTTGCAGGCCCTATACTTCCTGTAGTACTGAAGAATCACAACTGTGTGGACTCTCCACTGTATATTCTCTCTTTACATATTTTGGAGAAAGAATTTTACTGGTCTTGGATTGGTTGAAATTTCACTCTTGTCATTTTGACTTGAGTAGAATACTTTAATCACAAGGAAAATTCAAGAACAAATTTATCTGTTTAAAGTCCCACTATCCTTCTTTTTTTGAGTTTTAAACAAAATAAAAAAGATGATGTCATCTTTCTATGGGATTAAAAAAATAGTTTGCAAACACTTCTTCCCCTCTATGGTCTTTATGATGCGTTTGCTGGGCTTTTTCTACATTTGCTCTTGTGAGGAGAGACTTAAAACTTTCGAAACTATCTTGAACTCCGGGTGAGGTTGGCTTTTCCATTTAATAGTACTGAAGAGGGGTGTGGGTTCTTGCTGTTTAAACTAAACTCTCATGCCAGGTTGCATGGGAATTATGCAAGTAACTTTGGGAGTCCACTGATGTACAGGACAACATAGAACCCAACTCACTTTTGAGCACCCATTTTGGATGGGATGTCTGAAGAAAACCACTTATGTAACCTTAACTTAAAGATAATGAAGGCTTGAGTGGGATGGTAAATAGATGGTCAGTATTTGTACAGGTATGTATCCTTTTCCTTGCTTGAATTCTTTCAGGCCTCCATGAGTTCGATGCTTTACAAGATCCTGAAGTGAATGACTTCCGAGCTAAAATGCGGAGAATCAGTGAGGAAAAGATTCAGTCGCTTGTGGGTCTCTCCTGGATGGACTGGTTAAAGCACACTTACCCACCAGAACAGGAACCTGTTATCCCAGAGAGCTTCCAAGATAAGCTCTATAGTGGAAACCTTGTAGTAGCTGTTCATTTTGATAACTGCCAGGTAGGAATGGTTGTTCGTCATATTTCATGTGCTATTCTTGATCCTGATCTGAATTAGCATGTGATTGATCAAGAATATAAATGAAGTAGAATACTAAGATTATAATATTTGCTTTAAATGCAAATTCTTTCACCAGGATCCTTGACTCTTGAAAGAAAGTGAGGCTGCAAACCTACAATTGTGAACTGAACTTCTAAAGTCAAATTACAGTTCTACTTCTGAATTAAGAACATACAACTTGTATATTCTATGTTATTTCATGTTTGTTTAAATGTAAAACATAATTCAAAGTGGTCAGGACTTTTTTTTGGCCAACTGTTACTGTGTTGCTTCACTAGCGTTCAGTTTTAGGCTTGGGATGCCGGTGAATTGGGAGGCGTCATATTCGACACACTTCTCTGTGTGTGTGAGTCATTGTTGAACTTCTTTGGGGTTGATCTGCTAATTAGGCTGAGCAATACATTTTTAAAAAAGCGGGATTAGTATTCCCTATGCTAGACATGCATATAGACAAAATAAAACGCTAGCTGAGACTTAAAGTTACCTTTTTATTTCAGCTAACAAATCCATATCTTATTTTAAAAATAAAAACCTCTTTAGTTTCCACCTAAAATTATTTAGCTTCAGTTTTTTGATGTTGAAGTTGCCATGATTGCTTGAGTCCAGCATTCGCATTATTCATTTTTGCACTGTGTTATTTTGGATAACGGTTGAGGGATCAGCATTGGAAACCTTAAAATCTCTCAAGTGTATAAATATATCAGGCTATATTTGGTGTCCATTTTGAACCAGGTGCTAGACACTGATTTTTCTAATGATTCAGCTGATTTTATTTACAAAATGATATTATTTCTGATACTATATTTTTAAACTTAAAAAAATAAAAAATCCAAAATGTTAATATTGTATCTGACTCTGGAAACACTAAATGCAGAGGGTGAATACTAAATTTGGTCACCAGTAACACTAGCTGATGTTGGATGCATAGCTGTTTTTAAGACAAAACCTTTGTCCAGTCATTTTTGGCTTAGTAGAGGACTTGTAGTTGTCCAGGAGCGAGAATGTCTGTGTTTGTCAGCTTTTGATTAAAATATTGTGTATATATATGCATATGATAACAGTACAAAAGCAGTGCAGAAGTTCGCACTGGTGCAGAATGTATTTGCCTGCCACTGTAATAGCTTAGGCTGCTGACATTTCAAATGTTTCAAATGCTTCTGCTGCCGGTTCTGACCTTCTAAGCTATTAACAGTTCAAATCTGAGCTGCTTTTTAGAGCCATAAACTCTGTTCCAGACTTTACTACTTGCACTGAGTAGTAGAATCATTTCAGGGGAATTAAATAGGAAGGTATGGGGACTGTTGTCTTTCAGTAGGAATGCTGCAAGATTCAGAGAAAGCAATATTAAAATATTTTCTGTCTAGAACATGTGGGTGAGCTGTAAAAGCTACCTAATTGTCTCTGGAGCAAGAGAAAGAGACTGATCCCTGTTTCTGTGATGTGTAAAGACCTACAATTTAAGTAAAGCAGCCGTCATAGAGCACCAGCTTCCTGCGAAGAAAAAGTAACATTCCCTGTCTACCCGCTGCCCGTTATGACAGGAGAAGAAAACTTGCACAGTTTGGCAGCTTTCTGAAAGGGAGAAGCTGTTGTGAACCATGCAGAAACTGAGAAAATAGAGCATCAATTTTACCTGACTTTACAGAGTTAGATTTTTCCATTACAGCAGCTTGGCTTCTTACCACTAAACTTCTATATAAATAAAGCACAAGTCAAAAGAATTTAAGCCAGACAACACTTGACATTTGTAAATAACTGCTTTTAGAATGCTTATATCTTCAGGAATGCATGTGTGAACAACAATTATCAAAACAAATAAACTAGAACTTGCCGAATCAACCTTTGTAAAGAAGTGTGTGCACAGCATAATGTGTAGGTTAAGGGAGATGAAAGATTTCACAGAAGACTTTTTACATTAGGAACTTTAAGTGAATTTCAACCTTTTTTTAAATTTAAAAAAGAAGGTAACTTCTTACCTTTACCTTTTTTAGAATGCATCAAAATTAGAATCATAGAATAGAATCATAGAATCGTTACGGTTGGAAGAGACCTCAAAGATCATCAAGTCCAACCTTCTGCCCAACACCATCATGCCCACTAAACCATATCTCGAAGTACCACTTCTAAAGGTTTTTTGAACACCTCCAGGAATGGTGAG
>NW_009632705.1:113063-119438 GCF_000690535.1 Cariama cristata | reverse complement strand
ATTTTATTTGTTGGTGGGAATTTAATGTTTGAAAGAGGCAATGAAAACATCACCAAATTCTGATGTGCTGCTTTTTGGTACCCATACGAGAGATCTGGTTGAACAAAATGCAAGGCAAGTGAAGAAAAATAGTCTCCTCGCAGGGGAAAAGGGGCTTTGCTTTAAACACATTTCAACTTTCCCTTCTCTCTAGAATCCCTAAACAGCACAGAACTTCTTATAACTCCGATACGACAGACAGAGTTACATGAATTGTCTCTTTCAAACTCCTTGACTTTTACTTTCTTTTTTTAAAGCAAGGTTGAGTCATTCGTAGTTTCACACGGGAGTCACACTCTTCTTGCATACATCTTTCCACAAAAACGGACCTATTTCAAACTATCATGAGATATTGTGAGACATCTCTTTTCTTGTCAAATGCTTTAATCGTTTAACATGGGTAGCCAAAATATTTCTGCCAGTTTAAAAAAAAAAAGAATTTTAAAAATTGTAACCTTCACCTTGAAATGCTGTTTTACAAGAACTGAAGGTTTTCTTGGAAATAATACTGTTTTAGTCATAATACTCTGATGATAAATGGAATTTCTACAGACGTTAGGAGAAATAACTAACTTTACTGGGCAAATTAACAGAAAAAAGAAAAAAGGAACTGAGTTTTAGCACTCAGTCCCATCATTGTATCTGAGAAAGCAGCAAATTTCAGAGAATCACAGAATGCTTGAGGTTGGAAGGGATTGCTGGAGGTTACCTGGTCCAAGCCCCCTGCTCAAGCAGGATCACTGAGAACCAGTTGCCTGGGACTGCATTCAGATGGCTTTTGAATACCTCCAAGGATGGAGACTCCATAACCTCTCTGGGCAACCTGTGCCAGTGCTGGGTCACCCTCACAGTGACAAAGTGTTTGCTGATGTTGAGAGGGAACCTCCTATGTTTCAGTGTGTGCCCATGGCCTCTGCTCCTGTTCCTGGGCACCACTGCAAAGACCCTGGCTCTGTCTTCCGTAAACCCTTCAGGTGCACAGAACACACCCACTGATGAGTACAGAATGAATGAGCCTTCTCTTCTCCAGGCTAACCAGTCCCAGCACTCTCAGCCTTTCCTCATAGGAGAGATGCTCCTGTCCCCTCATCATCTTTGTGAGCCTTCACTGAACTCTCTCCGGTCTGTCCATGTCTCTTTTGTACTGAGGAGCCCAGAACTGGACCCAGCACTCCAGGTGTGGCCTCACCAGTAGAGCGGAGGGGAAGGACCACCTCCCTCGACCTGCTGGCAATGCTTTGTCTAATGCAGCCCAGGACACCGTTACCTTTCTTGGTGGCAAGAGCACATTGCTGGTTCCTGTTCACCAAACCATATACAAGCTGAAGAAGCAGTTCTAGTTTTATCTGTTGGGCAAGTCGACAGGTTGACAGAAAAAATGCCCACCAGTTAACATCTTGCAAGTTGATGCCAGCAACGAGAGGGGGCCATATCATCAAATAAGCCCCTCAGTATTTCTATTGGTTATGTAATTTTTAACATCATAGAGAGAGATGAATTCTTGCTTCCATGTTCATCTTTTGAAATTGTACTGTGATTCCCTCCATGATCAGAGCAGAAAGACAGAGGCAAGAGTAATGACTGTGAAAGTCTACCCTCCCACTGCTAGAGAGAATTGAAGTTAATAAAATTCCAAATTCTGGGTTTAATGCCAATGAAGTGTGAGTCATTTCTCTACTCGTTGAACATCTGTAATTAAAAAATAAACACCTGAGAGTTTATATTATTTTGTATGAAGGAAAAATGAGCTTTGCCTTGGTAACAGACTGCCTTATCTCAGTGATTTTTAAAAATGTGGTTTAAATTTTTATCTCTTTTTTAATAAATAAATAAATAAATAAACCTTTTTAAAGGGGGGAAAAGTATGAAAGCTACTGAAAAGACAAAAAAATTCCTAAAAAAGTCATAACTTTTTTGAAGTAACTTAAAACATCTCTGCAAACTTTAAGAAGGTTTTAAAAGTCTAATCAAACTGCAAATTTAACAAAAATAAAAAGCCCCTTTTTTATGAGTAGTGCATTAGGCAAATCTACTTTCTTAAGCAAGGAATATTATACCAAAATTTGCTCCCTGTGGTATCGTAACAGACTTGCTGACAAAATACAGACTAGCTCATTGAAAACATTGCTGTTCTTCACAACAACAAAATGGTATCGTGGAACAACCCAGACCATTGGTAACCTTGTCCCAGTAAGAAGAAAAGAATAAAGGGAAAATTTAATGTGATACTACACACGCAAGACTCTTACCTAGACTTTCCACAAAAAAAGATAGGAATACTCCCATTGTGAATTATACTTTGCCTGAAACTTTGGTAATATTAAAAACAACCCAAATCAACACAATCTTTGAAGATCAGTTTTCCTATTGCCCCCCATTTCTATCCCTCTAGAACAAAATGAACTTCAACAACAAATAAAATCCCTAATATGACCTATTCCAGGAGTAATCTTGCAAACAGATTTCTTGCCTACCCTTATCCTTTATGACTTCATCCAGTAGGCTAAACAGATCCGTTTGTATCAAGCTACGATCACGTCGTTTACAACTTTTCACTAACGTTAGCGTGTTAACTTAGACTTTCTATTCTCTACCGACATGGGTGTTATCATTTAGCGCAGTACTCCATATGGTGCACAGGGTGGTTCATGTTAGGGACTCCTAGTACTCGGCCCATTTCTCAGTTCTCCTACTCCTCATCAATAATTCCTGCCTCGTATGTCCATCACTCAGCAGCCCACACATACATTTCCATCCCCCTTTTTTTTTTTCTTTTTGGTTTCTTGATCTCTTCCTGTATCTGTCTCTAAAGTCATATTACGTATTTCCAGAATGAGAATTGAACACTGATTGACGAAAAGATGTGGAATAGTTACTTAACTTATATGTAACAAAATTTTCTTTGCCAAGCTTTTTTTTATTCCACTTTTCTTCACATCTAAAAGTTTTTTTCTCTCTTGCAGGGGTTTTGACATAGCTATATCAGAGACATCCAACTCCTTTACTTGTGGTTAATATTTTATGAAAGGACAAAACCCTGAAGGGCTGCAAGGTAGGATAATTTCAAGGATTGATAAAGGCAGCACCTCACTCCTGCAAAATTAAACTAGGCTAGGCTTGCACCACGGTTTCAAGGGCAACCAACTTTGGTCTCAGGGTCTCAAACCAACCATCAGTGTTGGTTTCCGTAACTTGCTTCCTCTAACTGTCAGGAATTTGGATCACCTCAAAGATTCCACACAAGCACAGCTGAAAAGAAATGCACTTGATCTGCACACAATTTTTTGGGGTGAATCTCAAATAGTTCACCAAAATGCAAAACTTCTTTACAGAGGAACAGCAAGCACTGAAAAAGGATGCAAAAGACCCTATAGTTAGTTTTCTGCTGCTGTTGCTCTTACATCCAGAGCACTTCAGAACCATCCAAATATTGCCTCAAGTCATGCAATGCACTTCTGCTCATCCTCATTGTTTTTATCTTGGTCTGCAGATAAGCCCAAAACCTAAACTTGTTTTGTGATGGTATAACATCTCATCTAAAAAGACCACCACTTTCAGAGCTTCTACTTGTTTTCTTTTAAGTAAATGTTATCTAGGAATAACAAAATCAATAATCATCACCACCTTGTAAATGCTGTCTAGCCACATCTGGGTGGATCAATCATCCAAAAAAAAAAAAAAAAGGGAAAGAAAAAAAAGAAGGCCAAAAAAAAGCTGTTGGCTTCTCTATATTATGATTGTATAAAAAAATTTCTACAGTTTTTCCAGAAGAAAATAAATAAATAAAATACAGAACAATGCATCAACCTTACGAGCAAGTCGAAAAGCTGGAAAAGACTCCTCTGAAGGAACCAACAGTTAATAAATCTCATTTTATATGGTCAAAAACGTAAGAGGATGAAAGGAAGAAAAGAATTTATGCCCTCACTCAGGAAAAAAAAAAAAAATTAAAAAAAAAACTTCATTTCCTTGAAGATTTTCCCTAACCTCTATCTTATGATAATCATTTGTACCCTGAGAGCTTCACAGGAACCTGAAGTCGCCTTTCTGCACGAAGATCCTAAATTTGATGCTAATACCAAATCGCTTCAATACCCTACTCCCTGTCAGAATGCCCAAGCATTGCCTGATGCCAGGGGCCCGAGTTACAAGAAACACTAAAGGATTGGTCTGTATTAGTTTTAGTGCATTTCCATGCCCACAGATTTGGAAAAGATCTGAGAAACATCCTGATAGATTTCAGCAGTCTAACTCCACTTCTCCCTAGCTAGAACAACCGTCATTTAATTTCAGTAAAGTCATGCTGCGGATTCCTAGTAAATAATTCAAGTGCAGGAAAATTACTAACATCAGATGGTCTGCAGCGGCAGGTAGCGATAGCCTAAATCCAAGCAAGATGCACAGGCACAGGCTGATGATCACGGAAACTATCCAGGATCGTTATACGGAAAATAAAACCTCTGAAGAGTAGACCTAGGCTTTGAAGTGGACAGTTACGTCTGGCTAGCCAGAAGAGATCAGATAGCAGATTGCTAGTAACAAACTTCTGGTCTCTCTAAGAAGGCTTTAGCCTTTACTTGTCTTGACACGACATTTTGGAACTCTCCCACTCGCCCTGGCTCAGCACTGGCTATAACAAGTCATCCATGCTAACAGCTTATTTTTACATGAGAAAAAACCCCACATTTTTTCTATCTGGGAGTCTGTGGCCCATGTTATAGCAACTTAGAGTCTTCTTTTTGAAAGTGCATTTGTTACCTAGGTAAATTACAGGAAATGATCACAAGATCCCATTTTCATTATGTTAGCAAAATGTTTTAGATGACAAAACAGTCACTGTCAATGCAACTTAAGACACCTACCTGTAAAATATTTGGCGGTTTTGTTGGCTTTGTTTTTTTTTCTTTTTGGTATCTTAATTATATTCTTAGATGTGAAAGACTATTAAATTACAAGGCTCAGATTAAATAAAGGCTCAGATTAACTGGGATCCATTGCTTCTTAACAGTCACTGTAATTTGACGTTTTTCCGGTTGATTAATTACTTTGGAACTACATTTTGTTCTCTCAAAGAGGAAGGATTTTAGGAACAATTCAATACACTTCCTCTTGGATCCATCATACTTTGTCACTGACCTACACTGGACATTTATTTGTCTGCCTATTGTACTAAAAATATGTTCTAATCAGGGAGCTGAACATCTAAGATCTGCACTACCCACTTTCGTGTTACACAGACATGTAATTCCAGGGCTCTGGTGCTCAAATTGTACATTTAAATAGACTGGATAACTCTTCCACAATTACAGAAATATTACTTCCAAATCATAGATTACATCTGCATCACTACAAAAAAATCTAATTCCACAGTAAATAAGAAAGGAGGGCCAGAAAAGATGAAAAACACAAAAATCATGCATAAAATCTCAAGTGCTCCATTCTGGGTTATATCCTGTTTCAATTCTCCCAACTGCGTGCCTCCCATATGAAATTGGGAGGGAAATGATTCTGCGATTCCATCTACCGAATGTTATTTCCACTGTGCAGAGTCCTGGAAATTGCTTGGGCAGAGGAAAAGGTCTGAATTTACATAAATGGATTTCTGGTTTGCATTGCGCACTACCTTCCCGTCATTTAATTTCTAGCTAGCAAAAATAGAAGCAGAAGAGAGCGCTACAAAATGTAATTGTTCATCCTCTTATTTCTTAATAATGGCCCACCTACTACCATCTGTTGTGCAATACCACACAAGCAGTAATGTAACAAGGCAAGAGTCAACCCAGTGGCAGGGAGCAGGGCCTCCGAGTGAGTGATGCCCGGAGAGCGGAGACCTACCTCAGACCAGAAACGGCACGACAACTAGAGACGAGTGACAGAAGCGCCAGCTACAGTAACTATCATAGCAAAAAAAGGGGCGTAAAGGAGGCACCGATACGCTAATGTAGCTCTGAATGCTGTTGCCAGTCTGCAGAAGGAGACAAGGGGATGCTGGCCCACTGCAGACAAAAGTGGCAGCGGCTCCTTTTACATGGTTAAATCCAATTGCCACAGAGTAGAAGCCTTGTTACGGCTTCAGACAGAGCGGGACGTGCTTTTGGCTCTTAAAAGGCGGCAGTGCGCTGCCTGAAAAGCATAAAGACCTTTGGGACTGGGGAAAGGGCGGCATTAAGAGCAGCCCAGCCAGCACCTCAAGGGAAGTGACTTTTCTTCTTTACTCAGCGCTCATTAGCTCACATCTACAACACCGCGGCCGGTTTCGGGACCCCAATGCAATTGATGAACCAGGGTGAGTTGAGCATAGGGCCCCCAGGACAGCCCGAGCCGCGGGGAGAGGCT
>NW_009632705.1:97833-113032 GCF_000690535.1 Cariama cristata | reverse complement strand
TGGCTGCCCCAGCCTGCAGCAGGGACGGCTTCGGGGGCACCCACCAGCGGTGCCCGCAGGGAGGTTATGGAGGAGACGGAGCCAGGCTCTGCCTGCTGGGAGGAGGAGGGACAACGGGCATAAACGGAGACACGAGATGCTCAGGCTGGATATGAGAAGCAATGTTTTCACTGGGAGCACAGCCCAGCAGTGGGACAGGCTGCCCAGAGAGGCTCTGCGGTCTCCGTCCCTCCAGGTTTTCTAGATCCAGCTGGACAAAGACCAAAAGCAACCAGATCTGACCTCAGAGCTGGCTCTACCGTGAGCAGGAGTTGGGCAAGAGGCCTCTTGAGGTCCATTCATGTATGAATCAACCTGTGAGTCTAAGAAAGAGATGCTAACAGATCTTTAAGGCTATTTGGAGCTTTACAGGTTTGGGCAAACCCATATGGGATTAGGTATTCAGACTATTTAAGATGAAATAGATTTTCCTGACTTCACCGTATTCCGCACAAGAACAGCACATGACAATCAACAATAGGGTCAGGGGATGCAGGAGACTGAAAAACAAGACTTGAGGTAAAAACGTAGTAAGAGGTAAAAGAAAATTAATAACCTACTTCATGAAAGAATAGCAAAACTTAAAACACCAGCCTACAAGAGGGAGATAAGAAGGAAGAAGAGATCCCAAGATCAGAAAAGTAAAAGAATGGATCATAGAAAAGTAAAACCAATTCACAAAGAAATCAGAAGAGTTTTCCCCATCTCCACCTGCTGATTTATCTTTGGAAGATGAGTTGTTATGGTAACAACACTCTCCAGGAATTTTGCCAAGGAGTGGCGTATCAACCTCCACATTACGCCTCTGGGGCAGGTCTCCAGCTGCTATTTCAGAGGAATGAGATTTAAGAGACTGCTACCAAGTAAATGTTCATTCCTGTAAGCTCTGAATGGAAAACACGCCTGTAACAGCAGTTAAGAATCTTATCTCTTAACTGAAAAAGTAGATAATAAAACCAAACAAACAAAAAAAGGGATAGAATGAATGTATATATTAAAAATAAATCAGGCCAAGTATAAGCCAATAATATCAGGGCAAGAAAGTGAAGTTTGATGGGTACAAATACGCATAGGTCTGATAGCAGAGTGATACTGAATAATTTTTTCATGCCTTCCAGATAAAACTGAGATTTTAAAAAAATAAAAAAGTTTAAATTTTTCAGCATTTTTGAGAATGTACACAACATTATGTAAATTTAGACTGAATATAAAATAAAACAACTACCTTCTAATTTCTCAGAACTTAAATAAATGTACAAGAAAGAGAAATTATTAATCTTTACCTCAACTCTCTCCTTTCTTTGAGTCTTCACTATTGCTAAGTACTAGTATTGCTGACTTTCGTAGGGGCTCCCACCTGAGCACCCAGATTCATACTCTATTCTAACTGAGCACCTACCACATAAGCAGTTACAAACTCCTTGTCTCGATGAAACCTAAAAAAATTAAAGGATGGAAGCCTAACTTACTTGACTAGCTTTTGTTATGCCACTTCAAATGCTGTATTGCTTCACGGTGTTTGTAAATGAAACCTGCCAGGGCAGAATAAGCACATTAAGTCACAGTAGCTACCTCTAATCGGCAAAGAAGTGGGGGTTTTGCCAAGCCAAGTCCCTTTACCTTCTCTCAAACTGCGCTGCTGTAATACTGCCAGGATTGAACTGCTGCCTAATCCCTAAAATCAGTCTACTGGGATTATTCTGGTTTTGGCTGGTAGCCTGGTGTTTGAAAGCAATAGCTAAAATCTGATCGGTTCACTTGCATAAGAACCTCTTCCCTTAACAAACACTTTAATTAGGATTTTTAAATACATACTGAAAAAGAAATGCGTTCACACTTCAAAAGGTATTTTTATAGACAGCCAATTGTAATACAGAAATCCCAGTTCTCCCCAATCCCATTTCCTTACTATCCTAAAGAACCTTTGAAGTATGTTTTCCAATCCGACCTTTCACTTGGATGTGTAAAACAAATACCAGACCACTGTGTTAGTATAGAATTAAAACGAAAGGGGAAAAAACCCAGCCTTCTGTAAAAGTGAGTGTTGACGAAATTCAAAATAACTAATGCCGTAATACTAAAAGAACACTCTAATTTGAAACTCAGGTTCACACTTGAAAAATAACACTACGCTAGAGAGATGGCAGAGGGAAGATGATTCACAACTGAAATACAACAGGTTTCCCCATTACTTTCCAAATTTCAGCTACAGTAAGAAAAAAGAGATACTTTCAACACCACACTTCCTGCTAGAGTTACTAGGTATGCAGAGAGTAGCACTGTGCCTATGCCTGAGAAACAAAATGGGGCATTTCATTACTGTCGTTTAATTATCCAAGTAGAGTAATAAGACTATACTTCACAATGAACGTGTAAATGAATTAGATCGTTACAGGAGTTTTAATAGCCTTATGAGGCTACTAAAATACACTGGACAGTTAGAAATTGTTTCCATTTTTAAGAGTTTTCACTTTTAACACTCTCAAGGAACATGATAATGCCCAGATCTTTATTCTAGTTTCGGCCCAAAGGTATTGGGTAATTAAAAGGAATCTGTTACTGGTCTTGGCGTAAAAAGAAAAGGAGAAATGTACTTTTCCAAAACTTCCTTTAAATTTTCCTCGATTTACTTACATTAGCTGACCTGTAATAATTGCCAAACTTATCTTGTCAGATAAGCTCAATTAAAAGTAAGTGTTTATTAACACAGACCACATTTGAAAACAAATTACAAGCAAAGACATGCTTAAAAAAATATAACTTTGCTGAATGCAGTAAGTGATGGGTATATAATTCTTCCTGCGACACTGCTAGGTATAACTCTAACTCTGAAATCTCTCACTGCATTGCCCAACTGGGTCAGGAGTGCTAGAGGTACAAGTAACCGCAGGCTTTCAATGCACACAAATTGTTTTAGCTGTATCTACGGCATACACTATGCCGGTCGCTGAGCCCTAGGTTTAACTGCCTTTCCTACCCCTTTCAAACTGTGAAAGCCTTCGATTGAGGCTGTAGCTCCCTTTAGCCAGATTCTGAAACCATGAGGAAGCCTTAGGTCAAAATAAGGTGAGAAAGGTTGGTTTACTTCATTGTACCACTCACAGGGAGGGGGAAAAAAAAAATCACAGTTCAGAGGCACCTCACGATGCAGGATCTGAGGACCTCTCAGATGCTGGGTTATCCGCTGATCAAGAGCTCTATTCAGAAAAAAAGTGAAATGACATTAGCCAGGAAAGGAGAAGGGACATCATCATCTTTGCCCTCCCCGTTCCTGGTTCTTCTCACTTGATGCCACAGGTGAGGAAGCCACACACAAGCACAGGACTCGGGGGGCTCTGCCCCATAGCTGGCTGTGAACAACAGCAAGCCCTACAAGCCCATATGCCAGCACAACCAGAGAGATACCCCCTAGCCTAAACTGTTTTGTTTCATTTTTAGAAAGGATTAAAGCAATAAATACAAACCCACCACAAAAATGTTATTATTTAGAAAAACTTTACCCCCATTGATTTTTCAAGGGTATAAATATGCCTCCGTGTCTTTAAAAATAACCCCCATCCCAATCCAATAATGCCAAAACTGGCATTTTGATGCTGTTCTTAAATAGAAACATATGCACTAAAGGCACTTCAGATATTCTGAAGAAAGTATTAATAGCACCAGATTACCTAAGAGATTCTTGATGCTCATCAGAAAAATGCATCAACTAGATGAAAAACTACCAGATACAGAAAGAAAATTTATGAGTTTAAATTAACCTAAATTCAGCACATGCTTGTACCTGTGTGTGTACACATACACTCAAAGTGGTCCAGAATTCTTTAAGAGGAAGAAGTGGGAGAGAAAAATTCAATAGAGAGAACCTGAGGCAAAAAAAAAAATAAATTTAAAAGACTACAGTAATTCAAAGAAGAAGAAAAGGAAAGATTCTGAACAGAAATGTAACCCTTATTTTAGGATTTTTTTTTTAAAGAGATAGTTTTAATTTTTGACAAACTTTTTGAAATTGTTTTACTTTATTTGCTTCTAAAATTAACTAAAATTTGTTAGCTGATAATTTGAAAATTCTTTTGGCTTAATTGTCATTGGGGATAAATTAATTTTGAATATCTATTATGACAATTACATACAGCTACATTTTCAACTCTAATGCATTTTTAATAACTTTCATCAGCCAGTGATTTGAATTTCAAATTTCCTTCTATGAAGTAAAAACTAGATAGCTTTGTGCCAATTTTCATAATAAATTGCTCTTTATTTATGTTGCAAAGGCTCCCTTACTATAAGCAAATGAAAACCTTAAATGAAACTTAGTACTCATAAGACTTAATATATTTCATCTCCTTTTATTAAGAGAAAGTAAATTGCAGTGACAGACCTGTCTGCCCTCCCTCATACACCAGAACCTGATGTTTGTGCCTGTCTTCTTCAAGAGAAAATATTGTCATTACGAGAAAAAAAAATATCCTCACATAACATTTCTTTGCTAGTGTTATAAGCAGCAGGCTAGATAATTAAGTCTTTCACTTTCATCATGAACTTCTATTATTCATGTAGTATACCTACTTTCTACACTTGAATCATGAAAATGGACGCACAATATTGGAAAAAATTAACAAATGCAGAGTCAAGTGCTGAAGGCCAGGAAAGGAAGACCTAAGTATTACTTTGACTACTAGTTCTATAGGTCTAGTCTGCCATTTTCCTGTTGTTTTGGACGGCACTGGGCCCCACTGGGTCTGATCTATGGCATTCCTACCAAATAAATACCTTCATGTTTACTGGCACCTCTTCTATACATACTATAATACCCGTTGTCTTAATTATATGATCATATGCAATTTTTCGTAACTATTTTTCACCTCAGTCAGAATAAATGATAATTACCATTCTGTTATACAGAAACCCTATAAATTATGTTTGATTCTCATACTTCATATTGTTTTTCTGACTTAATGGTATACTAGTTACACTCTGCTTTCTCTCAGGGTTCTTCCATAATGGTCATCACACAAGTGTATTTCACACAGATGGTTTCACAAATATTAATTTCCTTTTACACCTTCCTCCCTTCTGAGAGGTGTGGATTATATTGACAGGGAAGGAACAAAGGAACCGCATGCTGGAAACAAATGAAAGTCAAAAATACGTCCTTTAAACTTTTGATCTGAATTTTCAACACCACTTGCATTAAAAAGGGGAGCTTAGTTAGTGCAAACCTCCACAGCCGAACCCAGCTGGTTTATATCCTAGCTCAAGCATTTCTTGTTGATCTCCCCCCAAGGACCAAGACCTCCTTCAGAGACCACCTTTCCAGTCTCTCTTCTCCTAAGTACCTATCCCCCAGCTCCACCTGGGCACCTGGTACTGAAAACCTCACTCCCAAACACAGGGTCTTCTTATTTCAGACCTTGCCACTCCTGGGAAATGTCCGAGAAATGCACACCTCCCAGCTGCTGGAACAAATGAGGCAGCGTTATTAGAGAGCAATTTGCTTTGGGGCAAAAAATCTGAACCACCTCCTCTCACTTTCTCTTAATGTGCATCCGTCCTGCTGCACCGATTCTCTTTGCCCCAAATATATAGGAGTCGACGAGACAAACCACGTCCATGCTCTTTGCTTCCTTGTCCACCTCCCTCTCATTGTCAGATTATTGTTTCTGCATCAGTCTCCTTGGTTCTCTGCAAAGTCAGTTAAAATAGATTTATTTACCCTCACATACGCTCGTCATCATTTTCCCGTCCCATTCTTCTCTTTAGTGTTTCTCACATCAATTCTTTGAACAGCCAGCTTTCCATCTGCCAGAAGCTGTTGGTGTTTCTCCCAGATATCTAATTGATAAGGTGTTCTCACAGAGTGCCGGAGCATTTACTGCTTTATTTTTCTCCCATGCTCTAACATTTGCTCTATTTCTTCTCTAAGTTTTAATTCAACAATTTTCCTTTCCACGTTACCTAGGTGCCCGAGGATGTACATACAGAGAATGGCTCCATGATCTCATCTCAAACACCTGACCCCGTACTAGTCTCCAGAAACGACAAGTAGCTATTAGAGTGAATGTCAGGTTTTAGCCCTGAAAGAACTAGAGGGAACATATTTCATTACTCAAGAGAGAAAATTATCTGCATTTCCATCATATGCGAAGCTTTACAGATGACATGTGACATTTTAGCTGTCAAAGTCAGAAGTGCTTCTAACAAATATGCACAAAATACAGGTTTGTAAAGGCTTTAAACTTTGCCAAAACGTGGCTAGATTTTCATGGCAAAACCAGAATACACATAACTGACACACAGACCGTCATGTTCTCTCCTGCAGAGCAGTAACACTAGAGTTAAAAGCTCTCCTGAGACTGCTTTAAGAGACACTAGGAAGATTAAGTATATTGTTTCCATCATGAGAACTAACTAAAATATACTCAGGAGAGGACAAGACCAGCTTGACACGACACATGCAGCACAGGGATATATGAAGAGCTTGTAGCAACTTTAATGACACAGACTTCATAGTTCACAGAAAGCCTAGGTCGGAAGGGACCCCTGGAGATCATCTGGTCCAACCCCGAAAGCAGGGCCTTCCATTAGGTTGCACAGAGCCCTGCCAAGCTAGGTCTTCCAGGATTTCCAGCGAGGAAATTCTGACCCCTCTGGTCCGTCTGCTCTGATGTTTAGTTGTTCCCACAGCTCTTTGTTTTTATCCTCTTATATGCAGCTAATTTCCCCTGAAGCAACCTCTGCCCACTGCCTCTTGTCCCTTCCCTGTATAACCTTGAGAAGAAACCACCTCTGTTTCTCACCTCGGGCACCTCATCAAAACTGGAATGCTGCGATTAGATCCCTTCAGGTCTTCTCTTTTCACCAGTACAAACCCAGTTCCTTCAGCCTTTCCTCATACGTCAGGTTCTCCAACCTCCCATTTCCTCTGGAAATTTCTGCTGGACCTTCTCCGTTTTTTTCATGTCTCTTGAAAAGAGCAGCAAGGGGACCAGAACCAGACACAATATTCCAGGTACGACTTAACAAGCCCTCAAGTAGGGAGGAACCTTCCTAGTTGAGAGTCCTCAATCTGCTGCCCATACTCCTGCAGAGGCAGCCCAGGACATGGTTTGCTTTCATTGCTTCCAGGGCACACAGCTGGCTTAGGCTCAGCTCACTGCTCAGCTTAGGCTCAGCCCACTGCCCAGCAGGACCCTTGGGCCTTTTCAGCAGAGTTGCCCTCCAGCCACTCCGTCCCCAGCCTCTTGTACTGCTTTGGTTTCAGGTCTCAGGTGCAGGCCTTCATGTTCAGCTTTGTAAGGTCATGGAGCCTCCATCGCTGAAGATACTCAAAACCCAACTGGACACGGCCACGAGCAGCATGAGCTGACCTTTTTAGGAGATTGAACTAGATGGACTCCAGAGGTCCCTTTCCATCTGAATTGTTCTATTGGTCAATGACATTTTGGAAGTTTTACATCATAAATTTTTTTTTTTCTTCCCCCTCCCGTTGAGATGTTTAAATGTTACTCCCCTATTCAATAATTTTTTTACAGTAAAAATTTCAGTCTTCCAGCTTAACACTTAATGTAATGGCAATACAGGCCCCTATTTACACAGCTGATTTTTAAGAGCCAAGTGTCCCTTTTGCTGCAAAACTGTGCACACACTCAAGTACTACTATGAATTCACTGTAATAAGCATACATGGATCTTCACGTAAGAACCACCACCAACACGCCTGGGAGTTACTTTGTGTTACCAGTAGAGACTAAGAGATTATCTTTACTTTTCCCACCATTTATTCCCTTCTTGATACTTAGATTCAGCCACTGATGCCATTGCTGCAGAATTCAAAGCCACCCACTGACATCACTTCTTTATTTACCCTGTGAATCGACACACCTAACTAATACCCCGTGCCTCCGAGGTTTAGAAGGACGAGTGGAGTCCTATGCAGGAAGAGACTCATAGGCCCATCTAAGCATTTTAGGTCCATGCTCGTAGCGGCTCAAAGTCCTGTCAGCACGCTCAGCTTGTAGATTTCTTCACTACATTGTTAAGGAAAGAAGCTGTTATTGCCTTAATACAGTCTTTGTTGAAAGAGAGTTTGGTTTATTAGTTTGCAATGCTGCCCTTTGATGGGCTCAGACTCTATTAAGAGCTTTATTACCAGCACAGCTCCAATTATTCCTGTAATTTGCTTTTTGGTGCAGAGAATCCTTGCTTTGAACAATTACATTGTTCAGATACTTCTATATTTTAAGAAGGATCTGATAACTACCGCAAATTTTATTGTTTGGTGTACAGAACTGAGTAATTTTACTAACAGTTATTCATTTAAATAGGGTTCATTTTAATCTCATCAGCCAAGTAATAGCTGCCCATGAAATGAATGTCTTTTGTAATCTTCCCATACCAACCAGATGATTTTGCCAGAAAACAAGATATTACTTGAAAGTGCTGTAACCAAAATATTTGAAGGGAATTACATGTCAAAATGGGGAAAAATAAGGATGTAATTTTCAGGAAAATTTAGTTATCTCTACTTTGGAAGACTCAGCAAAATAAGGGTGTAAAAACCACACAAAGTACATTTGGGCATCTCTTTCAACCTCAGACAGCAAAGACTTACAAAAAATAACTGTTAAAATTCTCGATTCTTTGCAGATAAAAATTTGCAAAATATTATTGAAAACTAACATAGCCACACACACACACATTCACTGGGCTCCTAATAAAATACAACATTAAGATCACTGTTTTCAAATTTTCTGAACGAAGTTCTGGGCAATAAAATGTGACCATACTTTTAAAGAACAGAGATAAAGGGAGAAGAGGGAAAAGGCAAAATAGTCTAAATCTGGGATTGTTCTCAGAGTAAACATCCAGTATGTGTGAATGTAGCCAGACCTTTAGAAGGTATTCATATTTAGCTTTCATCTGATATGAATTTTTGATTAAATTTAATCAGATGAGAAAATAAAGACTTATTGAGGAAATTTAGATCGACTAACAAACAGTGGAAGTAGAATGGTCAACACAGCAAAACCAGACAGGTTTGAATTTGAGATTTTGAAAAACAGAAAGCATAAACATTATACCAAAAAAAAAAAAAAAAGCGAGGGGGAATTCAAATAATATTCAAATTTGAATGCACATCAAGTGTTATATCTTATAATAAAAAGTGCAAGAACTCATGCCTAAAAATTACATTTTGACAAATGTTTATCCAACTTCCTTTTGAGAATGCCTTTGCACCTGAGAAGCAAAGCAGTATCATGAGTAATAACAGCAGCATCCCAGATTACAGAGGTCCATAAGGAGACTTGCGTAACTTCTGATTCGCAGTGAACATGAGCAACACAAGAGGCTGAAATACTCCACGATAAAGCAGGACTCTGGGACTAAACTAGAGTAAACAGTAGGGTACTTCACATTTCTTTAGTAATAACAATTTTTATTTAGGCAACCTGGCAGTGGCCAGAGAACACTGAGGGAAAAAAAGTCAACTCAACCCAATGGTAACCGAGTACGCAGAAACAATCACACAGAAGTTCTTATGATGATTATGATAATGCTACCATATGTAAATACTTTTATTTTTCATTTTAGAATTGTAAATACATTTGAGAATGATATGGGCTAGCACATAGATGACTGTGGCAAAATGTGGTGTTTTTCAAAGTTCTCAGGAATTCACTTATCCTGAAATATTTTGAATAACCACCTTGTGGCTTAAGGCAATCGCAACTAGAGACTAGCAACTGTGCTGGAGAAGAAAAAACTCTTACTGTTCCTGCACACTGAGTTTTTAAACACAAAAAGAACCTGTCCTCTCCTCCCTCTCACAAAACAGGACTACGAATGCACCACAGAAACTCTGGGCGTGTGCTTGTGCACACATGTGCACAGGAGATCTTATTGCCAGCAACTTTCGTTCAAGAAACCGCTGCAGCTGACACGAGAACTTGCCATAAATCACTGGGATTGCATTACATAAATCGTCGTTTTCTGAAACTAGTGTTTAGTGTTCCACAAGTTTCTTCAGGATAATCTAGCAGTGAAAGAAAAAATGTAATGCAGCTCCCCTTGTGAGGCCCTGGCCACAAATCTAATTTAGTAGATAACATTTAGAAGGCTACTGCCGTTCTTTTTCTTGATTATTATGTATTTTTGTGGACACACATTATATAACATGTGCTTAACACCATCTGTTCCATATGTATTTCCAACTATCAGAAGTCATTGCTAAAATGTTGTGCAATTTATTTTATTTTGCATTTGCAGATTTATATAAAGCACATCATAATCTAACATAATAACAGAAAAAAAAAACAAGTAACAAAACAATATAAAAATTTTATCCTACTTTAATCTTGCTGAGTTAAAACTCAAAACCTTAGATATAGCCGTCGTTGACACTATCTTAACAGAACAATCTCTCATATTGGGGGGTTTAAATCAGTAAGTGTCCTGGTTTCGGCTGGGACAGAATTAATTTTCTTCCTAGTAGCTGGTACAGTGCTGTGTGTTTAGATGCAGCATGAGAATAATGTTGATAACACACTGATGTTTTAATTGCTCAGGGATGGGCTGGGCATTGGTCAATGAGTGGTGAGAAGTTGTACTGTGCATCACTTGTCTTTCTTGGGTTTTATTCCTCTCTCTCTCTCTCTGTTATCTGCCTTTTCATTACTATTATAATATTGTATTTTATTTCAATTATTAAACTGTTCTTATGCCAACCCACGGGTCTTATCTTTTTCTGATTCTCCTCCCCATCCCACCAGGGGAGAGTGGGAGGAGTGAGCGAGTGGCTGCATGGTACTGAGTTGCCGGCTGGGGTTAAACCACGACAGTAAGTCTTGAGCTCTATGCCAGACATCACCTATTTATTTATTTGAAGGGTAAGCATGCCAGCATTGACAGATTCAAGCTTCTCCTACTCCAAGGCAGCTGTATCTTGTCATGGACAGACCCAACTCACGCCACTTTCATTTCATGTGAAAGTTATTCACCTTATTAGTGAAAGAGAAGCACGCATTAATGAAACTGGAGATTTTACAAGGAATGGAAGCAGCCACATCTGTTGGCTCCCATTTTGGAGTTTATAGACGACCACTAATAATTCAGCTGTATCATCCTTAAGTTCCCTTTGGGCTCTGGAGTGAGTATGGAGAACACACTTTGCTAGTGACCATTCTGTGTAGCTGGGGCTGAAGTATCTATGACCAAGTTTATGATATGGAGACGTCTCTGCAGAATCCTCCCTTGCACACCCACACCAGAGCATGCCGGTCTCCTTTCCAGTAAACCCCAACGCAAATGTGCCCATTTCTACTCTTTCTTGCACATTTCCTTTATACTCTGTCATTTGGACACACAGGGTCTTTGGCAAGCTTTTTGCTCCTGACGGATCAGAATCTGTATTTACAACCAGTCTTCACTCTTCTAGTTAGTTGCTCTTCAAGCTCTACTTTGCTCTTTTGAACTCTGCTTTAAGAATTGATTGGCCAGCTGTGTAATGCTTTCTAGTTTATTTGGATGCACTTCAGATTTTGAAGTTTGATCTCTCATTTCTAGTAAGCTTCACGCTGCTACATCACTATGTTGTTTTCCTGCAATGCTGCTGCAAGCCTCTCCTAATGGGTAACATACACTGGTACCGTCTGATCAGTGTCTCTCCAAAGCCTGAAAGAATTTCATCTTTTACGTACCTCATACAAAAATAAGAAAGCTTGCTATTTATGCCCTCTTTTAGGTTGGCAAAGCTGTGATGTCTGCTTTTGGCCTTTTCTGGTAGCACAGGAACAGCTACCAGGAACAAACACACCCAGCCCTGGGATGGGTGCAGAGCTACTGCCACTTCATGCCCTCTTTGGAGGGAGCAATGGGAGCAAACACAGCTCTTCTGCACAACCTCTACAGGGAACGGTCATGGGAAAACACTACAGCTAAGCTACAACTTACCCGAGCAAGAGTGTCATGATCTACATGTACAGTAATGAGAAGTTTTAATTCGATATTAGAAACTGGAATGAATAGATGAGGACATGTTTCAACTAATGAATGTAATATTCGCTGTTACTGGCAGGAGGCACTTGTCTGTAAGGACTAATGTCATTATTGCTATTTATAATAAGAAAACTACTAGAAAAAAAACCACACCAAAGCAATGCACAACACCATTAGAGAATTTACAGAATAACAAATAAACCCACATATTGTCTGGATACCGGGGAGGGGGAGGGAGTCCATTTTCTAAAGAGGCCAGCTTAATTAATAAATATTTATTTAGGATATGTAAACCAGAGAATCTCTATCTTTAATTCTCTTAGCTATGTGCTACCAGTCCTGTTTTTTCTTTTTTTTTTTAGCTCCTTCTGTAATTCACACTGCCCAGTACCTGGGTTTATTACTTAAGTATAGGAGATATATAGCCATACATAAAGTGCTTTAAAGAGGAATCTGATTTGAGCTACATTTCAAGCTCAAACATGCCAAAGCGGAGATCTTGATGAGTTACTTGTATTGGGGTGCTGTCTGTGATCCTGGATACTGATTTGAATGCTGATAAATCAAAGGTATTAATTTTTGTTACGTTTCCACTTGAGAGGTAAAATTTTCTCCTGTAACTCTCCATAAGAAAGCTACAACACCTGCACAGTACAATCCAGTAAGAGTACGTGCTACTCCTAGACCTTCTCCCAAGGTAACCTAGACTGATCCAAAGGTCTGAAGGACATGAGTTCCTAGAGAATCCCAGTACGTTCCCAGTCCCCCTCTGCACCACTCCCTTTCTTCTACTAGTTATAAAGAGATTGTACAGGAATAAGGATCTCAGGATTGATGTGCATGTACTTACAAGAATATTAGCGTGTGATCAGAGTCTTTCACCCTTTCAAGCATGTTGTCCTTTCTTAAGGAGTCAGGCTTGCAACTTACATTTTAATCTTCCTTAAAAAACACCAGCTCTCATTTCTTCAATATTTAATTAATGTTTTCATTGATTCTTAGGGTTCAAAGTTACCTTTCAACTTTGCACACCAGATGCCCTCCTTATATTTTGTGAGTGAATAAGGAAACGCAGAATTTCAAACCAGGGATAACAGTTTGCACTGGATAGCAATAAACACGCATTTTGAACTACTTCAAAATGTAACAAAGCAGTAAGCAGCTCTAGAAAAGAAAGAGAATCAGGGTATTTTGATCCAATACCAGCAATCAAACAACTGTATTTGCTCCTGTAACGACCTGCACTGTTCCCTCAATAGTCATGCTTGATGACTATTCACAACTCATGCACATCTACTTCATCGTTATTTCATTTATCAGAATGGAGGCAACTGAGAAGAATAATCATTATGAAGTAATAAAGCATCCTTTAAAAAAAAAATTCAAGCCTGAGAATAAGACTCAGGTTTTCTATTTTCTGAGAATGTAACTTCAGAAATTATTTCACGACTTTATTCGAAAAAAAAGGATACAATTCTTTTCTCTCTACAGCCAGAAACCCAGTACCCTTTTTAAATAGGAAAGAGTATCCATTTCTTTCTCTTCCCCCTCCCTGCCCACAGGGAGTGGAATAGGAGGGAAAAAAGGGGTGGAAAAGAACACCTCCTCCCCTTCCATTTCCTTATGTTACATGCAAAGGGCCACGCTTCCATCAATACTGTAACATGCAGCTCCATCCGTATCTATCTTATCTATTTAGCTTCTCAAATGATTCTAAAATGTCACGTGATTTTTCTACAAAGACAACAGTTGACAAGCAACATATGAAGTGTTTGTGTCTTTTTACACAGAAAGTACACTACAGTTGACAAGCAACATATGAAGTGTTTGTGAGTCTTTTTACACAGAAAGTACACTATAGGCAGTAACGGGCTCAAAAAACAATTTAAAGAAAACCCCACAAAATCTCCCCGCAAAGCCCCACACTTTGATCCTTCTGCCCTGTTGTTAATCCATACAAACTTCATAAATAAGGGATCTCCTCGGGATTTCAGCCACCGCTGCAGCTACTGTATTGGGTCTGGCTGAGATGGAGCAAATTTTCCCCATAGCAGCCTTTGCACTGGTAGCTAGAAAGGTGTTGGTAGCACACCGGTATGGTTTTGGCACAGCCCCGAGGCTGTCTCTCCAACATTCCCCCTCTCCAGTGGGCAAGATCTTGGGAGGTGACACAGCCAGGACAGCTGGCCCCAACTGACCCAAGGGATACCCCATACTCTATGGCATCTGCTTGGCAATGAAAACTAAGAGAAAGGAGGAGAGAAGGGCATTTGTTATTACGACATTTATCTTCTGGAGCAACTGCTACACGTACTGAAGAAGCCCTTCTTCCTGGGAAGGGGCTGGACATCGCCTGCTGATGGGAAGCAGAGAATAAATCTTTTGTTTTCCTTTGCTTACGTATGTGGCCTTTGCTTTTGCTTTATTAAACTCCCTTTATCTTGATCCGTAAGTTTTTCCCATCTTATTTTCTTCCTCCTCGTCCCGTCCTGCTGAGGAGTGGAAAGGCTTGGTGGACACCTGGCATCCAGCCAAGGTCAACCCACCACAGTCCTTTTTGCTGCCCAGCATGAGGCAGTTTGCTTTATTAAACTCCCTTTATCTTGATCCGTAAGTTTTTCCCATCTTATTTTCTTCCTCCTCGTCCCGTCCTGCTGAGGAGTGGAAAGGCTTGGTGGACACCTGGCATCCAGCCAAGGTCAACCCACCACAGTCCTTTTTGCTGCCCAGCATGAGGCAGGAGGAATTTGAGATAAGGATAGTAATTGGGAGAGGTAACATTGGGAGGGCAAAACATGGACTGAACACCACTAGAGAGAAAAGAGCAGAATGACTGTGGGGAATTTCAGTAGTTGCAACTGTGGTAAAGAGACAAGAGGTGGATTGTGTGTAAAGTGTCCATTTTTGTTCAGCGTTGTGATGATGTCATTTTGATTTTGCTGTGGAGAATTCTTTTTATCTTGACGTCAGTGAAGTTTGTGAAGATTGTGTGATGAACGTGGATTTTAACGATAATTCTTAAATATATGATTCACAGAGGCAAGGGGTGGAATGCATTGGGTTTGCGTGGCAAGGTTTTGGTAGCAGGGGGGCTACAGGGGTGGCTTCTGTGAGAAGCTGCCAGAAGCTTCCCCCATGTCCGATGGAGCCAACGCCAGCCGGCCCCC
>NW_009632705.1:75474-97521 GCF_000690535.1 Cariama cristata | reverse complement strand
TAAGATTTGTTTTAGTTTCTCTTTACCCTACTCTGATTTGATTGGTAATAAATTAAACTAACTTCCCCAAGTCGAGTCTGTTTTGCCCATGACGGTAACTGGTGAGTGATCTCTCCCTGCCCTTATCTTAACCCAGGAGCCTTGCACTGTATTTTCTCTCCCCTGTCCATCTGAAGAGGGCAGTGATAGAGTGGCTCTGGTGGGCACCTGGCCTCCAGCCAGGGTCAACCCACCACAATTATCAGCACAAGCTATCCAACCGAATCCTTTTAAAGATCGGTCATTAAGTTACATTTTGAAAGTAAATGTTTATTTGAAATTTATGTTGAAGAGAAGAGCAACTTGCGCTTGAAGTGGGCATCCTACACATGGGAGCAAACATTGCCATTGTGGTACATCAGTGAAAGTGCCAATAGTCTAGTACATGTCAGTCCTAAACCTGGATACCAATATAAGATCAGAAGTCGGATTTTTGGCAATATGAAGTCAGTGGGACTCTTTTTCGTGTAAAATATTCGTAGAATATTTGCATGCTATTTATTATATATACATTTTTCATTTAAATATACCAAGAGGTTAGTGGAACTTAAAGGCTAAAAAGCATTAGAACTGCCTTCAAGAGATGTAGACTTACATCCACATTCTTTCCCTGTTTGCCATGTGAACTTTAAGTCACCTTTGTGTTTCAACTTGCCAGTTTTAACGTAGTATCTAAAGGTGATATAACATAAAGCTAAAGGTGGCTGGCTAGAAGACAATAGTACAAGCACAGAGCCCTGCCCTATTTTAGGATTAGCTAACTTGAAGTCTACTGACTGACTTGGAGAGCTGATAACACTACCTTACAAGACAGAAAGAAAAACCTGTGGTCAAATATCTTGTTTTCCATCACAGAAGTGACAGTGACACAGATAGCAAGGAGAATCTCACTTGGTGAATCCTGAATTTTTACCCTTAAAAATCCTTGCTGTTGACAGAGCTTGTAAATCTTGAACAGTTCTGGGAAAAACATTACATACTCAACCAGTGTCGCCATTACAACCGAGGCATTTAGCAATTCTAGCATTTGTCCAATATTTAGTTAATAATCAATGATTAAACACTTGATTAAGCAGTCATTTTTACACATTTCTGAAATACTGATGTTTAAAGAAAAAAATATCAATCTGTCACTTCACACACAATGGGGATTTTGTGCTCATCTGGAAAAAAAGTGTGCTATCCCACCTGCATCACTGAGATTCACAGATGTTTTACTGTGCTTTCGTGTCAGGGTTTTCAACCCGACTCTCACTGCATTGTTTGCAAACTAGACATATCAAGAACACAGTCTTCCCAAAGGAAAAGTGGTAAAGAGGCAATGCTTGGGTTCACGGGAAAGGCATGACTTACTTTGTGAAAGTTCCTGAAATATGCTGCCTTCTCATCTGGGAATTTTTCTAGCCTCCTGGGTCCTTTACTGGAAGCCTTCTTGAAAACCAACCAACAACGTCTGAAAATCTGCAAACAAAATCAATGGATTATATTAGCTTTTCTTTAAAGGTGGACAGCATCACAAATGCATTCAGTTACATAAACTGACTTAGGAAGAAATTTTAAAATTACTATTTTATTTTAAAAGCCTGAAAAATTCTGAGAACATAAATTATGTCTACATAAGTAATCCCAATTCGTCAATTTATACATATTGTCAAGTCCTTTGTAGACTTTTTTTGCTTCGTTTCATGCATGCCAAATTCGACAATTCCTGAGATGCAAGTAAATCCACAAACTTTGAATATGAAAAGAATTATAAGGCTGTCATTAGAGAAAGTGCTTTCAGAAATCACTCCATGCATTTCTAGCTTTTACATTTCTACTCTATTTCTATGACAGTATTGATACCACTGAGAAACATTCATTGTCGCTTCTAACACAACACGGTCATCAGCAGTTAGTATAAGCTTGTATGCACAGAAAAGAAAACACGCAGTTGAAATAAGCACCAATGTGACCATTACTGGACAACAACATCTACTTCTCTCACTCAGTTCAATGACAAACTTTCCAAGAAAAAACGATGCAGATGATTATTAAAGTTTGGGAACACGTAGTGAAAAATAAAATCCTCCAGAAAGCACAAAACAATATTATCCTCTCGTTTTAATGAGAAACACACTAGATTTTGCTTAAAATGCATTTTTAAGCAACGAGGGTACTTTATTAGACTACCTATCTAGCATTCTCATGGTATTGCCATAACCAGAAGTTTAAAATCATGATTGAATTATCAAATAAGAATACATTTGCAGTTCAAAGAGAAGCTGATTAAGGATAATCCTCTAGACTATATTATGCAAGTAAGGGATTAGATATTAATCTAGTTTTATAATCTATGAAAATAGTTGACTTCATTCTCCTCTTCAGTACTTGCCCAGTTCTATGAACAATACCATACAGAATTTTATGTTATTATTTCAAGGATACATTGAAAAACAAAAAATCCCCAATACTAGTTAATGGATCCAATGGCCATATGTGGAGAAGAGCTTTATTTCTTCCGAAATTCTACAAGATTTAATGACACAAGAAGTACAGTATGATTACATTTGGATCAAATACAGCTCCCATTACAAAAAGAAAAAATAAATAAATCAAGGAAGTATGGAGCAGGGAGAGTTAAAATGAGGAGTTTTCCCATCAGCGTGATGCTGTCTAAACTGAGTTTAAGCAGCAAATACAGTGTCATTAAAATAACTAAGCTTAATTAACCACATTCTGATATAATAATACTGACACTATCCTGTTGCCACTACCTCAAATGAATGTTATCAGTCAAACGAAGTGTCTTCTTTTAAAAACCTACCATTGGACTACAGTATCAGTATGTTTAATTATAAAGACTTTTGGAAGAAAACACAGCATTTAATGAAATCCTCTGCAAGTATACTTCTTACAAAGTATACAAGTTTTAGGCTTTTTCTACTAAGGTTGTAAGTACAATTGTACTTCCTATCTCAGAAATTACTTCACCTAACCTGGGGGAAAGAAAAGACAATATAGTGTTTCCTGAAAAAAATGACATTTCACTGTGGGACATCAGAAACCATTTTTATTAGATAGTATTTCTTCAAATAACATCTTGGCAGTGTTGCAACTTCCTTTACCAAAGCTACAGCACCGCTCCCACAATTACCTCTTGATTAACCCATATTAGCTCTTCACGTTATAGCACGAAAAGCTGCACACGCAGGCAGAGGATATTCATGCTACTTTGACCCTACTTAAAGCACTAGCACCAGCTGTCCAAAGGAGACATATTTATTCATTTAATGAAGTGTTGTTTTTAATAATACTCCTGGCTTTTCTGGGATCTGGGTGGGGTTTTTTCAGTCCATGTGTATTTTCAGTTCATCTCTCTTCCTCTTCAGGGAAGTCTTTTCCTAAGAAGTTTTTTTATCAAGGAAAAAATCACTGCCTTCGTTTCAAATCTTTTATTGATTTCCTTATTTTCATCATCTGCCCTTAATGATTTACAGTCCTCAAGGACTCCTGTTCAGAAAAACAGATCAACCTAGAGGTCCCGTCATCAGTGGCAGTGGGTTTAATCCACATTTTACAGATGACCTGAATTTTGGACAGCTGGTGATAAGGTAACAGAAGTTTTGTGTTAATTGACTGTAAAGTTTTTTGAAAGCTGGGGTTTCATTTTGGTCTTTTTTTCTTGTGGTTTTTGTTTGGTTTGGTTTGGTTTTTTAAATATATATGGAACAATCATATTTCATTATAATGGAAAGCATCAGTATCCCTAATAAATGGAGAACTAGAAGTGCAAAGTCAAGGAATCAGATTTCTCCCTGGAAGGATGAGAACATTTTCCAGATACAAGGTCATCTAACGTGCACTCCAAAGCAATTCCTTCAGTGACACATGAGCAGGGTCTCCTGAATCCCACCAACTTCAGTCTTTTTTCTGGGAGACCATGGAAGCCAGCTTGAGTGTTTGCAGCTAAACCGATACAATTCAAGAAGGAGGCTCTGACCTCCTCATTAGTGGGCACTTCAAAGTATCCATCGAAGAGGGTTCGATGCTAGTTATCTTTAAGGATGCTCCTTATCAGGCCTTTCCCCAAATTACAGCACTGGGGTGAATTCAAAGGCTTCAACACATAGACTGCAGGAATGAACAGCCCTTGCTTTTCAAGGAGAACACTGAATAGCAAGAGAAAGGAACCGTAAGTTTTACCTTTAGACTGTTACTGCTTCAATTTATTGACATCTGTGTTTTCCAGACCTCTAGGGAGAGGAGAGGTCTGAAGAATGGCATGACTCGAAGAGGACACCTGATAAGGTATGTACATACACCAAAGCACATCCTTGCATTTGGATTTTTTTTTTTTAACCTACTTTTAAAAGCTGGTATGAACATATACAGTTCCACTGCATTTCAGCAGCATTTTACTTCATTACACGAACAGACAGTTTGTATCTGAGTGTTTGAAAAAGTATTAGCATATGAATTTACCTATAAATATGAATAAATAGGTGCAGATGTGAGCACACAGCAAACAAACATTTGCCTTTCATAAGGCAGCTCATTGTTATACAGAAGCCTACTCAATTATTCACAAACTGTGAGGTACTCTTTTATCCCTGACCTACTTTAAGATGCCATTGGCTGTAATCAAAACTTCTGAAAGACTTCTAAACTCCTCAGATAATTGGGGTAGCCATTGTGAAAGAAACCAGCATCAGCCCTTTAACAACAGAGAGAAGGAGAACCACTCAGAGTGTTGTCTCCGTAATATTTAGTATTTCCTGTGAGATTAAGCGTCTGTTTTTCACACATGCATAGTTGAAGAAATGCCAAGTCTCTGATCATTTAATCAGTTTTACGGCATTCTTGGATGAGCAGTCACCACTCAGCAAATAGGATTTAAAAATTTTGTATCGAGAGCAAACACCACAAAGTCTAACCTTATGCCATTACCTGTTTCCGGAGAAATTCAGAAAGATAGCATTAAGTACATGCTATGTTTAGGTTTCCTTTTATTAAAAAGTATCAATTAGAAGGACCAAAACTTGTTCAAGTACAACCCTGAGAAGGATTCTGTTGAAATTACCTGCCAAGTTCACGGCATAGCAGAACCTCTTTAAACAACACCCTTCCTCTCCCAATTTTACAAGATGGGCAAAGCAGAAAAAAAAAAGAAGAAAAAATCCTCTAGATCCCACTACCTGTGCAACTATGTGCATCAGGAACTCGGCACACCTGTGGTCTGGTGGGCACCAATTCAGTTGCCCCTTGCAAAATCGTATGGAGTGATTTTCATTGCAGTGTCCAACCTTGGAAGGGAGAGTAGCCTCTGTTCCTAAGGGGGGACTCCGAGTAGCCTCATCTCGTTAGCAGGAGAAAAGGATTCCAGACCTGGAACAATATAACCATATCATCCCCAAATGGTTTTCGAAATCTTTCCAGTCAGAAATTCGACTTCCAGTGCTGCCCCATTTCTATTAATCTTTAGAGATCCCTTTTTTATGTTTTACTTGAAACACTGTAATAGATCAATTCATGATGAAAATCTCTGCATAATCTTCTTTTCTGGCTTTTTCTTCTGCTTAGTTCACCTCTTAGCTCACCTTTCCAGCATGTTCATATTTTTTAATATTCTTGACTAATGTATGCAAAAGTTTAGCCCCGAACGGATCATTATTCTTCATTCTCATATCATACAGTTCCGTTTTATTGTTGCCATGGTTGTTCATAACAAATCCATTAAAAGACATACAAGAGGAAATCCATTGGTTAAATTAGTTTTTTAGAAAGAAGAAAAACTTCTTCCTTTTCCTAAAATAATTTAAAACAATTGGTTTACAGTGGGAATCTTACGCATGATTTTCCATTTTCCAGAGATTTCTAAAGCGTTTTCCTAGTCATTTACAATAGATGCTTTTGAGATTAACATGTCTTTTTAGCCACAGCTGCAGCTAATAAAGTTTTGCCAGTCATCACTAATATTTAGAGAATGCACTTTTATTGACAAGTCTTTACATACTATTCCAGAAATTCCACCTCACACTCAAAAAAAAAAAAACAAACAAAAAACAGAAACAAAAAACCCTCTTTTTTTTTTTTTTTTAATAATGCCAAGAAAGTAAGTTATATCACTGTAAGTTTTTTTTTCAAACCACTTAAGATGCTCTGAAATCTCCCTATCCCTACCCAAAAGATAGTACAAATGGCAATCACTTTCTTGGGTATATTGGAAAACCATCTAATTTTCTGTCACTAGCTGTAGAAATTTTCATCTCTTGAGAGAAGCAGCAGTGAGTTAGCTCCCAGTTACTAACAAAAACCAGTTACTACCCGATCAGGATGGGCACCGAAGCATCGTTCATGGGGCTTTTTGCTAGCACAACCCCTCAAATGGTTCTCCTAGGGAATCATCTACATAGTAACAGCCAGTCCTGCATGAACACCTCCTTATCTGCAGGAAAGGCTACGTGATTTCTCCTCCCGGACTTGCCACGTGTAGTGCTCTCTTGTTGGACAGCATCTGCAGTGTATGCATTCAAAACACTAACCACAAAAATGTTCAAATTTACTTCACTAGTTTTCTCCATTAAAAATGGATATTGGTTTTTATGGGGTATGTGAGAGTAACGCAGTACGTTGTGAGCCAAAAAAAAAAATCTTGACTTACAAATTTAAACACGTAGCATTCATAGTAAGAAAAATAAAAATAGTTGTCACAGTAAAGTCATACTTAACCATTGTTTCGACACCCACCACTTTTTGATTTTCCGGTGCGTATTTTGGCGAAAGGAGAAGAGATGAGGGCTGACACCTTAGCGCTTCAATGAAACGACACTTGTCACACATTCAAGCAAAATTTAAGAGAAACTGAAAAGCAGTTATCATCTGTAAAAAGGCCCAAGAGGAAAATGGGAAGACAAAACCACTTATGTCACAGCTAAAGAGCTAGTTACAGGATATAAGCCATTGCTGAGTAAAGCCACTAGAAAAAAACAAAACGAAACATCTCATCCTTGCAATCCACCTACTTGAGTTACCAACACTTTGCATTAAAAAGACAAAAGCAAGCACTGTTGTAACAAGGCATGCCATCCCCCCCGCACTCGACTTTCCCAGCATCTTTGAATTTCAGGTGCCCTAGAAACAGTGTTTCCCCTCTCTTGAACAGCACTGATTTCGCTGTCTGCTTTTGGGAAATAGAGTTACCACTGCACTAACCGAGTGCATTTTGGGTGGCAAATCTGGATCTGTAGGAAGAAGCAGAAGAGGAGAAACACTCCAGCACAGCACCGAGCTCCCGAATTAGCGCAGAGGGTGCAGAGCGACAGGGAAGGGAGGCCAGGTCCTGTTCCTTTACCGCACCGCTGGGAACTCGGACCTCTCGCAGTAGCTGAGCGGAGATCCTCTCCGCAGCCATCTGACACCCACCCCCTAAACAGAAGGAGAGGCAAAAATAACCCATGAGGTTACCTGCTTCGGTCAGCAGCTCCGGGACGTGACGCCGAGACTTTACCACAAGACATAGTAAGCCTTGGGAGGTTTTCCTTTTTTTTTAATTTATTCTAACTCTCCAGCCGCTCTTGCCTATTTCAACATATCTTCTTCAAATGTTACCAAACTATCTACCACAAAGCAACTGCAATAAAAGCAAAGCTATTTAAACTGTAAAGCCAGGATTAAAAAACCCACAAATATATCCCAAAAAGATCACTAGGAATGCCTTTAATAAAAAATGCTGTCTGAAGGTGTGTTACGAAGGCTACCCAACAGGGAAACATTCCTCATGTGATAACCTTGCACGTACCCTTGAGCTTCATTTTATCACCCTAATTAGAAAGCAAGGTTAAAGCTCTAGTTTATAAACCTTCTAGTATGACCTTCTGCAACACTATACAGGACAATCAGGCCTTAGATCATTTTAGTGTCATAGTTCAAGCCCCAGAATTTCTGATAGCATTTTTTTATTATTATTGTTTTCCAGATTGCCAATCTGCTGGCATTTAAAGTTAGGAATAGAAGAAATATAGAAACATCTGCTACAAATTGTTTCATCTCAGATTAGATCAATCCTTGTGGGCTTGATTGCAGCCAGTGAGAATTAGGATGGTTAGAGAGAGATGATTAGGGACAATTCACCCAGTTATAGCATACATACGTCATCTTTCTGCTGCCATAACATACCATTATAGATTCATATAGATGTTTATAATATACTATAATTTGTAGTGTTATAGTCACAGGCTATACATGTAATCCATAAAAAGATTTATTTTATTAGTAGAGATTTCTGTGAAATCAAAGCACACCATAGTAATTTTCCAACTATTCCTATACTAAGTAAACTACTGTGTGTATAAACACTGTAGCTATGGAATCGGAAGGCATTTTTTTCCCTGTGTTTAAAAAAGAGTGGGGGATACGGATCTGAAAAGATTTGCACGTTGTATTCCTGTGAAAAGTGCTACACAATTTTATCAGTCCTTAACCACCCACAGCTTAAAAACTCACCGCCGTTACTTTGCTTTGAACTGCCAGCGGGGCAATTCCAGGTCAGGAGGACAGCCGACACAAATAACGCACCCAGTCTTCACAACAGTCTGCAGATCAGCAGAATTTATCCCTTATATCTGAACTGACCTTCTGGTTATTTAAAAAAAAATCAGTTCCAGTAGTCATTGTTTGGTTTTCTGTGTATCTGACTCGGTTTTGGCAAGACTAACTTCAGTGATTCTTTTGGAGGAAAACTAATACTCTTGCTTCCTATCTGGCCTCAGAGTAGACGTCAAAAAAAAAAACACCTCAAAACAAACCACAACAAAAAATTAGTTGCAACAGTTTTAGCAGGCATCCAGCAGGAAAATCCCAGAACTTGCAGTATTTTTAAAGACATTATTACACCCAAGAAATCTCAAGCATTTCACTGAGTTTAAGCTGAATTTGTAGCAGCTACTTATGAACAACTACGTAGCCAGAATTTGCACCCAAGTTCGTATCTCCTCCCACAGGTACTTTTCTAAACGTAATCAGAAAAAAATCCCAACAGAGAAAGTTATGGTTTTGGTTTTTGTTTAACATTAAATTTGAGTAACTTCTCAAACTGAACTAGGGTAACCAGTTTACCTAACTCATCTGAAGTTCTTCTGGTGGAAATACCCATTTTTTTCCCCACTTTTTACAACGTTTTAGTCCATTTGAATACGACAAACCACAAATAACGGTTCAATATTCTGCAATGAAAAGCACTATTTACAGAAGAAAAGTCGCAACTCCTTTCGTTAGTTTTTAATCATATAGCTGTATGTTGAAATAATGGAAATATCACTGCAGTAAAGCTCCTTAATTTCTGACTCTTCCATAGATGAGCTTGTTAAGCTGAAACGCCGTATCTTTACACATATTTAGTAGACAGTCATCACTCTGTTCCTGAAAAAGTTAAACGCATTTACAGTACCTACACGGGAACTTAATGCTGAGAAACCCACAAGTCAGTTATTGAGATGGAGTTCTTATTTACACCTTTATAAAACAAAACTCAAACCATTACACACAATCTGAAATAACACACTTACATTAAAAGATCGTATCTATCTGCTCAGATCTGTAAGATTTTATGTGAGGAAGGTGGGGATTTGTGAAAGTAAGTGTTAACAAAATCAAAACCATGCAACCAGATACCTTAAAATGAAGCAGAGCTTCTGAACAGAACAGTAATTGCAAACATCTGCTCTATACTACTGAGGGACAAAACCTCAAATCATCTTCACAGCTCCAATTTAGGGGGTTACGAGCTCAAATTCAGCTTCAGAATCCAAAATTATTTCTCAGGTTTACATCAGCTGGCATTTTCCCACATCTATCCTTACTCTTCTCTACGTTATCGCACAGAAACCCGTCTTAGCAGAGGTATCACAGTCCTCAAGATGCTGTTGTTTTGGCTGACAAAGTAAGTGGAAACAGGGTGCTTTGCATGGGATTTAATATAGCTGAGCACAGCACTACGTCTAAAGCACTTTCCACAAAACAAAAATGTGAGCTGAATATAAGTGCCACTGTGTTATTTATGTAGGTGTGTAATTTCTAACAGCAATTGATCCTCAAAGTAGAATAGGAAAGTTAGAGTCTTTTATTCTTGGACACATTTTGTCATTTCAGCATATATCTAGAAAATCTTGCAAATCCAGGCACACTGATATATACGAGTGAAAGCTAACCGTAATCTAGAGGTGCCACTATTAAATGCCTGGTCACAGTCCCAGGCATGCATGCATGCACGAAGTGTATGCAACATGTTTAAATACAGTGAGATTTCAACATGTTTAAATACAGTGAGATTTAAGCAATATATACATGCCGGCGTAGAAGAAAAGCCCCTCAAACGTACTCTGATATCTGTACTACAGAACAGAGTACAGCTTCTAAAAATGGCATTTATCCATGACATGTCATCCAATAAACCTCTGAACTATCAAGTTGTATTAATCAATCAGGTGACTTTCCTACAAATCAAATATATCCTTTTTTATGAAGTTACATATTCTGTTTTGACTCTCCTTTAAGTATTATGACATGATTGCTAGATTTTATGAAGAAATTAATCTTACATAGAAAAGAAGGTGTTGTGCAAACTGCAGTAGGATTCAAGCAGGACCCTACAAATAATAATGATCAAGAGGATGACTAATAAAAGTGCTAGTTTTTTGACATTTGATCACCTGCCTTACTGTAACCTACAGGTTAAATCTCCTCCTGCCAAAGAAACATTGTTTTAACAGATGGTTCTAACCCTAACAAAGACCTTCATTACATCCTACTTCTAACATAATTAAAGAGGAGAAGGATGAATTAACAGCTCGTGGTGAGTGGAAATAGTTAAAAGCTCAGAGCTAGCAAGAATCCTCTACAGCATTTTGGAATAAAACGGATACTAAAACTGAGCACTGCGGTGAAATTTTCTGCAATATTCATACACAGAACTCATGGGAATTTTTGAAGTAAAACACCAAAACAAAAATTACACCAAACACCCAAAAAACCAACCATCATTTGCTCCAGCTCTTAAGAGTGTAAGAGGAACACGTACGCAGACAGAAAGATACGCATTTCAAATACGTCATTCATTTGTATTAGTGATTTGCTTTCTGCCACTCTTGTCCTACTTATTCTACACTGTTTCTTGAAAATCTCTGCTTAAAGATGTTACCAGTCCGCTACTACAATGCATTGATATTGCACTGAATAAACACGTAATCCAGAGCAAGAAAAGGATGAGAAAACAAACACTTTTACATACAACTAAGACGATTTGGAAGAAAAAGCTATAGCCCTTAGCTCTTGTAACTACCAATACCAGTTCTGTTCAGCTTTTGCAACAGCAAATTTTTAACATATAAAGACGGCTTTTACTCAAAGAAAACTAGCATGGAAGGGCTTCCCCAAGAACTCAAATGCAGCTGGCATGTTATGTTCCCAGCCAGGATGTTCTGTGGGGAAATGTGCTGCTAAGGGGGGTCAGAAATCATGTTGTTACAACCCCAGGGCAATCACGCAGAGGAAAAGCAGATGGTTTCCAAACGCAGACTTCCTAAGTCCAAAAGACAACACTAAATTCCCTGCTCTGTACCTGCGATAGGTCTCAAAAAACTCTGCCCTGGAAGTGCTTTAGAGATTAACCCCAAGTTTACCCAGGTGAATCCACAGAAGCCATGCCAGTGCTTTAGTCTGCTTTGGCTCAGCCCCAAACCAGTAGCGCTCAGGGTATCCTGTATCAAACACAGATTTCCTTAAGAGAAAGATGCTCATCCCATCAAGTTAATAATACAATCTCAGAGGAAAAACAACCACCCCAAAAACAACCCCAAAAACAACTCCCCCCCCATCACTTCCACTGATTATCACCGACTTTCCAGAGCTTGTAGGAGATTAGTCTGCCCAATTGATGCTATTTATTTTGATACTTCCATCACCTGCATATAAATAGAAACCATCTTGATTTTCTATGCTCTGGGGACTACCTGAGGGCAGGAGTGGGTAGAAGAAGAGGGAAAAAAAATAAATTTGTAGCATTTCTGGTCAGCTCAAACAGTGAACCTGTGATACTCTATACAGAGTACAAACACCTAGCATATTGGTTCAATATTAGCTAACACAAGTCCTTTGTCTCATCGGTAGTATTAAAAGTGCAGATAGGTCAACAGTAGAAAATTGTGTTGCTCACTTCCCACGACTGCCGAGATGGCCTCAGCTACAAGACCTGAAGTTGTATTACACAGCCTAGCACAAAAGAGGAAGAGAGAAAGAAGGAGAAAAATGTTGTGTGCTTGTTAGTATTAATTCTACCAGAACCAAGATTTGGCTTTGCAGTTAATCCTTGTATTTCAGTCGTGAAGTTTGAGTGAAAGTTTAAGCGTAAGACTTACAAAGTAGGAGACTTATTACAGATACAGCTTTATTATATAGTGATAGCAATGAGTTCCTTTTAACAAAACCACAGCAAGTCAGCTTTCTTGTTAAGCAACCTTTCCATGCCAAAAGTCAGTAGAAAACTATGGCTACAGAGTAAAATGTGCAGATTTTATGGAAAATACCCGGTAGGTTTAATTGAAAGTTTACCCTACCTTTATTAATAGCTACTCCGAATAAGAACATATTATGAATCATAAACTAGAAAAAATTTTCCAAATTCTGTATGATAAACACAGAGACTGTCAGAGAATGATGGAACAACTTCATTATAATTTTTCACATTAGAATAGTGAAATAAGCAAAGTATTACGACCAGTTCTTAGTTTCTTCAGGACAAGAATTTATGTTTATGGTGCCAGTCGACTGGCTCACCACAGGTGCTGTCTGACACATCAAGTGTGTCTTCTTGACCTATTTTACTTTGTAATGAAGTCATGGGGAAAATTGCCAAATTATTTTCAATACCTTAGAATTAAAAGTTTCTGATTTGGGAATGGGATGGAGAGGAGAGACAAGGAAGGCAGAAAGTTTTCAGTGTAGAATTACATAAATGAACTCTCATAAACCCAGGCATCCTCACTGAATGATTCGGAGTCCCAGAGGTGTTTCTTGTATTTACATCATCGGTATCTATCAGACAATACATGCTGACCACGGTAGGTGAAGTTCAGTCCCTACATGTTAATCAATATATTTTCTGGATATTCACTAATAGACGTATTGATGTATTTCTATCACAAATAGGATTCTGAATTCACAGTCACACTTCCAGCATCTCAGAAACCAATCCAAGTAACTCGTTTGATGTGGCCATTAAACTCTGGCCAGTATACAGACAGGTCTAGGTCCAGCACTGCAGAGCAGCAATTGCTACGCATAGTCCCTTTTGGTTTTAAAGCCTGCACTTAAAATGACCCAGTTTGCATCTCAACCAAAACAGTTTGGTAAGAGTTGGGCACAGATGAACGAGAGGAAGCGTGCAAGTCACCGAGCCCTGCCTCCTGCAGTTGCAGAAAGCCATGAAATAGGTGCGGCTACTTTTTGATCTGCTCTACTCCTCACACTATTTATATCCAAGGAGCTGTTTCAAGCCTGACAGTTTTTTTTGTTGTCCTCATGGTACTGGCTCACTAGAAGAGAAATAATTTCCTTCCTAAGGAGTATCAGGGAGAAAAAATACTCGACATTTCACATCCGTAATTCTTTTTTCATAGGTGCTCAGTGCTTAATACACAAGCATCCTGCTTTGGAGAGCTAGCTTTTATTGTGATTTAATTTATGAGCCTTGTCCCAACGGAAATTTTAATTCCTGCAACTAACATCTGCATGAACGGATTTTTGCCTTTGACTCCAAATCACTGGTTTTAGTACAGTCTTCTATTGGCTTTTCTATTTTTAACATGTACTATAATAAATCTATCAGGAGGAAGAGCCGTTCAAGCGGAGACGTGGTAGTTCAGTGACCTCACAGCGAGACAGCCATGGTGACAGTCAGCAGGTGAGGGTGCTGTACCATCTCCACTTTTGAGGGCAAAGCCTTTTGTCCTCTTTCTCTTTAGAAGGACCCAACTCTATTCTTCTCGGACAGCATGCAGTGTGTAATTTCTCCTTCGGCTCCTCTACTGCTCAAATTAACAAGTCCCTGCTTCCTATTGTTTTCCCTCAGGTCTCCTTAAGTCTGCCCTGCTGGACTTTAAATATCTTTCAATAATCACCTTAAATGAGTTCAGTCCTGGTTTATGATAGATTTAAGCTCTAAGACTTCATAAATGAATAAAATATTACATAAATGGAGCTGACTCATAATGGAGTCATCAGCCATATTTACAGTGGATTTTTTTTTTTTCACAGAATTCTGAGTTTTTCTCTACTGTTACTTCCCTTATTGCTGCTATTTCTATTGTTGCATTCAACAGGAATTCCTTTCCACTATGAACGGTCTCTATTCTTTTATTATTAGCAGCACAGCGATTGAAAAACAGTAGTAGTAGTAGTAATTGCCTCACAGGATATGCTCCAGAAGATATACCGTGCAATGCCATAGAGAAGTCTCTTTATTTCCATCCCACATACAGAGCTGAAGTCTTCCGTTCTTAAACATTAGCAAACTTTGTTCTACAACAATACTTGCTTTGAAGTGAAGTGTTTTAAAATATTTTGCAGACCTTTCTGATGCTCCTAGTCTTGTTTCTGAAGTTTAATATGCACTTATAATGGTACATGCATTGAAGCCAGGAGGTTTATGGGGTTTTTCACTTCTTCTAAACTTGGGCCTTTGTAGAAAGTAGTATCATAGTTGTTCATTACATGGTTTTCATGTCTTACTTGTATTCAACTTTTCCAGTCATCTTTTGCAGGTGAAGGGCTTGCTGTTTAGTCATCTGCATCTCAAAAGCAAGTGAGAGCAATATTCCCACCGACCACAGGCAGAAACAAGAGAGAAGAGAGCAATGGTCTGTTTCACAACACTGAGCCAACTCTGACTTCAAAATACGGTCATTACGATGGGTGGTCAAAGTTACTCTGAGCAGATCTGCATGAATACTTTCCCACTTTCTTTTCAGAATTTTCTTTTTTGCTCATTGCTAACAAAAATTCACCACCGAAACATAGTAAAAAATTAGGAAAATAATACTTTTACAAGATACACCTACACAGACCAATACTAGAGCTGATCTTTCGGACAAACCCTTTCTAGAAGCACAGTAGTAGTACTCTTTTTTTATCCTGTATCTTCCCTGCAAGAACCATTAGAATTGCTCTCACAGAATTAGCACAAAGTAGTCCACACATATTCAGCTTGTCTTTCTGTGCTCTTCAGCATCCAGAAGTTGTGAGGCTGTCACAATTTTTTTTATCTTAATCTTTAGTTCTAGAAGTCCTCAAGCAACATCCAGTTAAAACTCAAGTAATATCAAACCCTTCCACCCAAAGAATTTTGCCTAGGACTATCTAAAATATTTGCAGTTCCTTTGGATAATCATTGATTTTTGTCCAGCACCAACTTTGGACTAGATCATGTTTTGGACTTAGTCTTAAGAGTCTTACTGCTCATTATTAGTTAAAAGTTCTCTCCCTTTCCCTCCATGTCTATAAATAGAAAAGAACAGTTTAATTTATTAAAGAAAATAACAAGACTTTGATGTTTTTTCCAGGAAAAGCAAGGCAAACCGTAAAAAAAAAAACCAAACCCTCAGTGACCATAAGCTAATTCAGTAACACAATACAACACATACTTAATTCTTTTAAGGTCGTGCATGTTATACCATTCTACTTGTCACCGCTCCGTTTAACAACACTACACCACTTCCCCAGAGAGACACGTTACTTAGGTAAGTGGGTGTTTGTTCTAAAAATACACCCACAATTAAATGCCTGAGTGTGTGTGTATATACCTTTATCAAGAAGCTTTACTGACACTTCCCCAGAGAGACACGTTACTTAGGTGAGTGGGTGTTTGTTCTAAAAATATACCCACAGTTAAATGCCTGAGTGTGTGTATGTACCTTTATCAAGAAGCTTTACTGGGGGGAATGTATACTCTCAAAGTGAAGGCACAGAAGATGTCAACATTTAACTAATTTATAGGCATCCCAAGTGGAAAATTCATTAGCACAGAGGATTCAAAGTACATGTTATTAAAAAACATAAGCACTTGCAAGCTTTGCTGACTGAAGTTCTTTATTTTTAGGGCAGCACTCCTTCTGATGTTGCCACTGGTGATTAAGATGTCTTAAAACTGTCACAGAGCATGGTATGTGTCTTACAAGAGAGTGCTTACATTAAGAATTCTATTCATTACTGCTGCAGAGCATTTTTTTTTAACTGTGAACAGCAGAAGTTTGATATGATGGCTGAGATTATTTTAAAATCACATACTAGTAGTCAACAGTCCCACTCAGGGGTGTTGGACTAGCTGACCTCCATGATCCTATGAATACATGAATTAATGACTAAATGCAACCTTAAATGCTTACACTTTCTTTTAGAGCCAAGTTTAGTTATATTTTTCTCTGCAAAGAATTTCTGAGGAAAAACTACCTGGAGAGCTCTTTCTCTAAAGACAGAGTCTTTTTATTCTTCTCAGTTTTGCCCTTCGTTCTCTCTAAAATTGGACTTCAATGAGGTGGAGCAAAATCAGTCCAGAGAGCCTACAAGAGGTTTTGCCACTTGCAGACCCTGGAAGCAGGGCTCTCAAGCAAAGGCAAACAGTGGAAAGGTACCAAAGCAGTCCTCTATCAAGGTCTACTTCTAAAAGTGTAGAAAGCATTAATACAGTGTGCTTTTCCCAAGCCAACCTTAGCCTTCTCTTTGCATTCCACCTCCCCCATTCTTTTATTGCTACCTTCTTCTCGGCAACAAAACTTCCGTCACTTTTTGGGAGAAGTAACTTGGGATGGCAGCTCTTTCCTCTTTTAAGATTGCAAAAAGATCTGAAATTCAACTTTCTCCTTTCCAAATAAAGGATTTCCTAAAAAGCTTAGGTGTTGTTAACTTCAGTGAAAACAAAAAAAAAGTCAATGAACTAAAATAAGGGACTTGTAACAACGGTCATGGCCCACAATATAGCTGTAAAATATGATTACAATGTCTGTGGATTAAGGTTTAGTAATTTATGAAGACAAGTTTAGTGTTGCTTTGTCTGGAGGAAGGATATGTAATTCCTTTTTTTTAAATCCATCACGCTTTATGCCTCTGAGTCACATAATTCTCTGACCTCATGTCTTCAGTCTAAACATAGCACGGTTCAAACGTGCAAGCAGATGTCAGGCTCTGAACAAAAGCTGAATAGAAATTGGATTACAAGCACTGGAATGGTAGTTTCCATTCTTCTGAAAGTATGAAGGGAAAGAAATAACTCCATATCTGGGATCACAGTTTTATTCGCTATTACAAAAATGTGTGCTTTTACTTTCCACTATACAATGTACTTTTTGTTCACAAGTTTTTGAAGTTTTGATCACATCATCAAGACACTTGTATCAAGACACCTCTGGAAAGTTCAAAACTTCTTTTACTCTCAGTCTAGGATAATCTGCATCCTGCAGGCATTAAATATGACCATTTTGTTATATTTCAGAGAAGAAATAGTATATGGCCAATACATGTGGCTTTAAGTTATTTTTTTCTGTAATGGCACTTTTCTCCCCTTTTCCATATCACGTTTTAAGAGGAACACTGGACACAGACAGCATTTACAGCCCTGCCACTATTGTAGCAGTGGTTTTGATGACAACATCCATCATGAAGGTTACACCACAACCTATGCAAGAGAGGTCACAGGCTCAAAACAACTGCTTTCTGGTGATTTCAGAAAGGTACTTAACACAAACTAGAAGCTGAAATTTCATTGATCTTAAAACATTCCTCCATTGTATTTCTAAAATTTTCATTCCCAATCCAGGAGTACAAAGTGTCTGAGACTGGTGTGACTCCATAGATGTAAATTATTGCTTGAACAGGAAAGAATTTGTTTCTAAGCATTCCATAAAACTAAGTTCCTGCATGTCACCTATAATTAATGGTAGCTGAATGAATAAGGCAAAAACTTTTGTGTGAAGACACCCAGGATGACTAACTGGATTTTGATTCTTTCATTTTTCATCTAAACAACTACAAGCACTGCTGAAGACAAGCACAGCAAGTTGCTTCACGCTATTGACAGGTTGTCAGATGCATCAGAAGTGGTAAAAAAGTTTAAAAAAACATTTCCCATTTTCAATTCCCAATAGTAGATTCCTTTCAGAAAATATGACAGTGGTAAATATATAAACAGAGATTGGCTATCCTTCTTCTCATGTTACCTTTCTTCTGTTTTCTTGCTCACATGTTAAGTATTCCCCACACCCCAAAGAAGCAACTTTTCATAACTAAATACAAACTAGATGAACTAATTCGATCTCTGACAAATAGAAGGAATTGAGAACTGAATTTTTATCTTGTCTCGTTGAAGAAGCATTTTTCAGGTAGAATGAAATAATTAATATTTACTCTCCAGGGACGACTCCCAGATGATCCAAGTCTGAGAACACAGGAATTTTGCCAGAGGAAATGGCAGCTTACACCTCAGTGATTCGAAAGCTGGCACTTCAGCTGTCTTGTTTATGAGCAAGAATTTCACTTCTGGACCTGCATCTTTGCATCTATTCAAGCAGCAACAACTAAAACATGGAAGGGAGGTCCAAGGAAGTACACTTGTGACCTTGTGAGATGGGCAGCTACCCACTCTACTTGGAGGCAATTGCACCTGGTCTCATGGCTGAAGGTCAGGATGGTTGTCCACAAAAAAACGAGCTACCCCAGGAATGACCAATAGATCATCATTATCGTTCAGGAAAACGCAAGGAAGAGTTACGACTCAGATGCACACTTTGTATTAGAAGTAGCTCTTGCGGTTATAGCGGACAAACCCTAAGAATCATTCATCTCATACATGAATGATCCTGTTCAGACCCACAGGACAGATATTTCCTGCATTGCAGCAAAACAAGTCGAGTGTAACACTCTCAGAAATGACCATTTCTCTTCCCTCCTGTCTTGTTTTACAATACTGCACTCCCCCCAACAATTTCTTTACTTAATCCTTCCAAACCAAGCAAAATAAATGTCTGACAGAACCCCTTCCCCTGCATACACACACACAGAGCAAAGTACTTCGAAGTACCTGACTGCTGGTAGTTCTTTCCTCCATAACTTTGCTAGTTTCTTGAATTTTGTGAGGAGACCTTACGCTTACAGCTCACCTCACTGCACGGGAACTGCCAAGGTAGGACAACAGGGTGTTTCTGTAAGCTCTGCTGTGGTTTGACATCCCTGTGGAGCACCCTAATTCCTGGGCTGAAATAGTTTTGTCTCCGATCACTTTGAATCAGGCACAAAACCTGAACCTCTCAAAATTCAGACAAGTGTTTAACTGATCAGCTATAGAAAAAAATAATCTGAATGTCCTGAGGTATTGAAAACATCTCAATTAACGCATCATTAATACCAAGGTTTGGTGTATTTTTATTTTTTCCCCTGTACAAATACAGTAGCCTAGAGCTTTCTCCCTCATTTATCTCTTTGTATTGCGTCTGGCAATGAAGCGTAACTGCTGAACTGGTGGCATCACAGCCATTGCCATAGCAACACGCCAATTTCCCAAGCATCGTCATGGCCCCACTGTCACTGAAAGCAAAGCGAGGCTGTCAGAATGTTTGTCAAGCATTCAAACACAGCACTAGTTGCAAGGACCCTCTTAAAGCAGACCAAACTCTATACCTCCAGCCAGAATACTGGCACAAATACTTCCAAAAAACAAACAAGTGTTTCAGTTGGTTTGTTGTTCTTTCACTTTTTTAAATCAATCTTAACATAAAAATTCTTTAGTTCAAGTAAACCTCAAATTGTGAATGGATGACTACTTCAAAATAGACGCTTGATTTTATTGTTCACTCCATTCCTTGTAGCATTTCTATCACAATACAGGTTATCTAAATAAGGGATGACCTCTTCACAAGCTTTACTGCAGTAGCACTCAACATAGTCCTTAGAGGATACAACAATACAACATATACTAGGTTTTAAACGTGAAGTTGGTTTAAAATTTCTTTACCTACTGCTGACATACATTATTTACTAAACAACACTAATAGCAAGTTGATATTCACAACAGCATAGGTTTTGTTAACAAACAATGAAGCTTTGAAAGAAAGCTACCACATTACTAACAAGATAATAATTGCTGAAGATACCCATAAAATTAAAACAAAAACACACTTAATACCACCTTTTTTAGCAAGAGAACTGAACACTGATGAAATTTAAAAATTGTACATTTTTCCAAGAATGCTCCATACAGTGTATTTCTCAGAAGAAATCTTAAAGCTAATAAAAAAATCATTTGACTACAAGTTGTTATGCCTTCAATACAGCTAAGTCAATTAATCACTGTGTTCCTATCAGAGCATTTCAAATATATGTTGACAAGTTACCTACACAATAGCAGCCTTGTAATAGAAAGTAAAAAGCCAAAGGAGGAAAAATTAGTAACACGCTGAAGACGCGTTCTGTCTTCCATCGAGTCTCCTGCCTTTTACAGAGCTGCCCTGAATCAAACCTCCATACTTTCCTTCTTCCCAGCTCACACCTTTACAGTTCCAGCCCACCCACACACCTACCCAAGAGCCAGCATGGTTGTTTTTGACTCAGATCTTGTAACCCTTTCACGGATTCACTACAAAAAAGTAAAGTCTTGACAGACTTTTACAAGAACCAAATGCTTCCAGCGGCACCCAGTCAGCTCATCTCCAACAGCCAGCCATCTCACACCTGGAGCATTTAATACTTACCTGTGACTAAAGGAAAGCCCCACATTAAAAGATGAGTCTATAACCAAATAAAGGTATTTCTGTCAGTCAGGAGAGGGGTGAAGAACAACACAGATCATCTTCCAGTATTACGTATCGCACAAAACCCTGTTTCGATGCTTTGATTCACAGTGCCTGGTACTTTAAGAGAGAAATGGCTAGCTGCATGGAGAAAAGGAGAACTGGTATGATAGCTGAGAAGGTTTTGCGATGCAGGAAGGTTATGATTTGCAATCCATGTTTTATCCGATAGTGAGGAAACCTCAACAAAAACCATAAGTGAAGTTAAAACTTTATTCTTAACGAAGCAGAAACATGTCTGGAAGAGATCTGGGCTGTGGTATCAATCTACTCCCCTTCCTGCACCCTTCCTATTTCCTTTTCTGCTGAGCCCTGCCTCCTCCTACCCCGTCCTCTCACCCTCCCACCTCCTCCAGTTTCAGCTGAGCGCTATCAACTCATTCCACCCCATTACTTTTGTTCTCACCGCACTCAGTCCCATACTTCACGCATGCATTCGAGGTCCAAACTTTACCAGCTGACCTCCACTCATTCCAGGTCATTTCCCACCTGCCCTGTCTAGGAAAGCCATGAGCAGCTCTCTCTTCTTTCTTGCTCCAAATTCCTGGAGTTCAGAACCTCTCTCCTATCAGACCACCCAACTCACCAGAGTGCCCTTTATTCACCTACACAGTGCAGTAAAACATCTAAAAAGTGCGTGTATTTACCTAAGGGATAACGGCCATAATGTAATACCACCAAAGGATTAATGTTTCCAACTATTTGGCTGTAAACCCATCATCTCTATTCTTTTCCTATTCTGTCTCACTTTTACAACACAGTACCACTTACGCTTTTTACTTGCTTTTAGAAAAGTACCTTTCACAGGAGGGGACCTAGTCAGGATTGTTGATGAGGGGTAACTTAGGAGAATTAAAGAGGAAAATAATAGTACATCTCCCTCTCAGTTAGGTCTCAGTACTGAGGATCGATTCAGACAACCTTACTAATGTAAGCTTTCTCTTTTGTTGCCCATCGATGATTTTAGTAATTTCTACACCAGCCGAAAGACTCAGGGTTTGGAAACAGTACCTATCTCCCTTAACGTACTTTGAGAAAAACATTGCAAAAACTGCTCGGCCAAATAGCCTTCTTAGAAAAGAGTCTACATATAGCAGCTGAGGAAAAAAGAGGGATGCAATTTTCCTGCGGTACCGATACA
>NW_009632705.1:3616-75377 GCF_000690535.1 Cariama cristata | reverse complement strand
GCAATTTTCCTGCGGTACCGATCCAGAGTCCGCAGCTGCTGCCACTTCCCCCAGTACAGCAATGCAGGATGCGAACCCGCAGGTATGCACGACTGAAGACCGACCTGCCACGCTCCATACCTACGGGTCTGTGAATGTCCACCTTTCTCAGGAGACTCTACACCAGCTGTTTGCAAAGCACACGTGTCACACAGCTTCTCCTGGCCTTTCTTTGCCTTTACTCTGAGGACAGGAATTGCATTTGACCTATCTTCTGTTTTATCTTCACTATGTGTTGAATACATAGGACAAAGTATGCTCACCTTTACTGTTTCATAATTTGTTGTTGCCATAGCACTAGATTTAATTTTCTATTTTAGACACGCAACACAGAACTATAACTATAAAAAACAGCAATAAAATCTTTACACATTTTTGCCTCAAAACCACACAGAGAATCAGACGCTGTAATTAAAGAGAGATATTTCAGGTACTACAGATGTAATCATAAATATTTATTCATCTTCTTTTTTATGTTAGTCTGACATAGGCCCTGATCCGACAGCTGTGATGACCCAACAGCCTGCAAAGGAAGTCAGTATTATGTTGTGAGAGTAAGATAATAACTTTATGCAAAATAATTCTCACTGTTCATTTTTCTAAAGAGCACAATCATTAAAAGTACAGCATAATGCTCTGTAATTATAATCTAAGTCATTTCCCCTGTTAAAAATACATTCTAATTGCTTTAAGTGAAAACACATCATTATAACTTCCCTTGAAAGGGGAACTAATAAATAGATTAGTAAAATCCTACAGTCAGTACATTAAATCATGTTTATTCATTCAGCTGAGACTGGAACATGTAAAGCACATCTTCTTACGGAAAGACACAATTAGGGAGAACGGCTGGCTCATGGGATTAGCCAAGGGATTTTGAGTTTTCCACATCTAGCTTGGTGGTGTGAATCCAGCCCAGCTTGGTGTTGACTGAAGCTTATTACCATCTGCTGTCTGTTCAGTGTCCTACATAAAATGAATCAGTTGTCTTTGCCCAATTCCAAGCTCACAGGGGTCCGGCATTACAGCAACAGACAGCAATTAGCACACCTTTAAGCAAAGTCAGCAAAGATGTAGATTTCTAACGTGTAACAAAGATGCTTAGGTAATTCAGTATGAGCAGTCTACTAAAGCCGCACTTTGGGAAGAGACAGGATGGAGGAATAGGTACTAGCTCCACTCTTTACTGTGCTTCTGCCAAATCCCCAAATATAGATGATTACATTCTTGCATAATTCTTTAGAAGTCTCATTTCACTAGATTTAAGAATCACAAGGAAGTAAAATGGCAATACCTTTTTCTAACTCTGAAAGCTTGCATTTTCTCATTTTCAAGGAGGATTTTAATAGTTGAAACATAGTTACTATAATTAGTGTGGCTGTACTCAGAGTCCCAGAGAACCATTTTGGTGTGTACAATGAATTATTACAGTTTATATGACCCCTAGAGCAGCTGCGCGGGCAAGTGCTGTGAGCAGAAAGGGAGTAACAGAGTTTCGGAGCAAATTATCCAGGTCCCTTTATTATCAACCTTGAGGTGAACAGCCCTGCTTCCTTTGGTCATCTCAGTAATATCAGAGATAGCTTTGGTTTGTGAAACAAGCAATAACCCAGACAAACAGCAAACTAGCAAAGGGACAGAATAATTACCTCGTAAAAGCACTGTGTTGATCCTGTATCTGAATTATGCTAACATTAAGGATGAAATTAAAAGGATAGTAAGTAATTGCCAGGTACTTCACTCTCTAGCAGTGAGTCCCTAGTTAAGCTAGTTATTAGTAACCACAGTCAACATGCTAGCTGCTGTAAAAGCCTTTTGGGAAATCTGGCCTGGTGATAACCTCTGTATTTCAATGTTTGGTTTAGTTTCAGAAGAGATGAAAGCTTGAGCTTTTTGAAGTTACACAACAAAAGTTTTGAAGTAAATAACCAGAAATCTCTCACTTTCCAAATATACAGATTTAGAATTAATTCCCAATGGTGATGTGCTGACTCTGCCTCATTTAAGCTGCACTTCAGGCTGCTACCATTTTCTCCACAGGTTGGAATCTTACATTGCCCATTATGTGATTCCCACGGTAAAATGTACCTATAGGTCAAACTAACTTTGTATCATGGGGGACGAATTCTGGTAAGAAAGCCCAGGAAAGGAAAAAATATAAATTAAGTATTTATTTTCATGTCTAACAAATGCACAGTAAATACTTGTTTTAAATTTTTGAATTCAAATTGGAAATCAGAAACATCACTTTAAATTTTAAATTTACAACTATTCTCTAATGTCTTATAAAAAAATTATTGCTATAGGAACTGTATTTCTTTAGGAGAAACTTCCCAACTGGCCTCTAATTGTTGTATCTGTCAGCTCCATAAACATTTCTCACTGTAGTCACTTAATTCCAGTGGTCTTCCATAAAACAAACAAGCAAACAAAACCAGCCATATTTGAAATTAGATTTTTTTTTCCAAATACTAAATTTGAAGCTTTTCATATAGTTCTTTTAAACATTCAAACTGTTCACTAATTTTCCTTTCGTCTCTTGCATATGGATGTCTTTTTTTTAGTATTATTTTGGTACGCGTTTAAATCAATGCAAAACTTTCCGTTTATTCTAGATGAACACAATCAGGACCTTACTGTTCGCAGGCAGAGACATACTCTCTAAAAAGCATTGAACCTCTAAGAGCTGCAGTCCACAGAGCTTGTGAGTTTCCTTTCTTCAAGAGGAAAGACGGTCATTTGGCTGAAACATTAACGAGAACCATTTTGTTTGTCAGGTCCATGTCCCACTTTGGATGATAAATGACAACTATCAGGACTCTGCTTTCTCATGACACAAAACACAAATCTCTTTACTGAAATCTGAAAAATGCGGATTTTGACAGGATACAGAGCCACTGTGCCAAGTTCAGTGAGAGTCCAGTCCACAAACTGGCACTGGATTTCACATGTACTTTGTACATATTAAAAAAATAATATGCACATAATAAAATAATTATGTACCTATGTAGACAGTAAAATACAGCAAAACAGCTGTTGATTTCCTAAATCTGAAATGAGTTACGAAGCTTAGTTCCGGATGAAACAAAAATAGAGAGTGTCTATTCACAATAGACAAGCCTTACGGAAGAGTACATCAAATTTATAATTCACTGAGTATCTTCTTTAAAGCAACAACCAACCAAAGATAACACAAAGAAAAGCAAAGGAAAAATGACTGTGTAAATTGTAGTGGCTTTTAGTCAGGTATCTAATTAGTCAAAATGAGAAGCAGAGATGGCAACCTGCTTGCTTTAGCCATTTGATTTACTCTGATCTGGAGTACCTTCTGCATATTTTACATGTCACCTTTAGAGCAGAAAGGTTGTCTCACCAACAGCACTTTGTATTCACAGACACTTTCTCCTGCTCTAACGGAATACCGGGCTTCCTCCGCGTAGTTCTCTGCTTCCCTTTGACACATGACCAAGGTTAGTAATATATTAAAGATTAAGTTCATAATGTTGAACAGTTTCAACAGCTGAAAAAAGTACCTGTATTTCCTGCTTCACTTCAGACAATGGAACTTTAGCAGCTATAGAGAAGGTTCCTGTCAATGCCATCACTCGGTCCATCTAGCTACCTCATCCTTCTCATATACATACATTTGCATACAGAATCTCTTGATAGACATAAGCAGGCTCCATTTAGCTTCAGTGAGATTGACTGCAAGAAGCAGCTATAACTGTATAAATATCTGCTGATTCAAACTTTCACCTAAAACGCAGGAAAATGTCATGACTGAAATAATTCATGCTTCAACTTGCTGTAACTGTAGGGCACAATCCAGCTCTGTGCAGAAAGCTGACACTCGGTTTGCTGAACAAGACTCTTTGGTCTCGTTTTGACAAGCTATTTGATACAAGTCCTCGCACAGACTTTTGTTACGGTTCTTCACAGGACAGAATTCCACTCTTGGTCTGAAGAACGTTTGTACAAAATTACTTACGCTTAACAGGCTTTGCAGTCTTTGTACCCTAGTATTTACATCTTTCTTTAAAAAAGGCAAAAAAGAACAGAATGTATAAAAGACTCTCATTCATACTGCTAATAAAATTGTGTGTACTCAGAGAGAAGGGTTCTATTTGCTGAGTATTATGCTATAAAACGAATTCCATCAGGGAAGGTTACATATTTTCTTAAAGTTTAATCATACTGTTAAAGATGAAATCGCAGTGTTATAATTAAGATAGAGCACTTTCATGATTAAGAAAAAACCAATTATACAGTAGTTGGCAAACATTCAAATATTGCTATTAACACGGTATTTTGAAATGAAGATTGAAAAGAAACAAGTCTACGATATGACACCATTACGCAATGGTTTTGACTAACATCTTTGAATAGACTGCGTTCTTCAAATGCAGATGATACAGACTTTGGGAGAAATTAAAACCCAAATATTTTTAATATAGTATTTTAATTTGCATCCAATTCTAACATATGAATTCGCAACAGCTGTACCAGGGATGCAGGTTTTGTTAATGCCCATTATGATAAAAAGAAAAGGAGAAAGCGAGAGAGAGAAACAATTAAGACCTCCGATAGTCAAAGTTAATGTTTTTATAAACAAACTTAGTGATGTACATTAATATTTTGACAGCTCTGAATATCAACCAGGCATATCCAACCTAAGTTGTAAGGGAAATGTGTGCAAGTCAATGTAAGTAGGTTGGAATAGGTGTCTCAGCTTTTTCTTAAAGCAATTGAGTTTGGCTTGTGCAAAACAGGTTTCAAATAGAAAAATTACATTCTGCATTGTAAGAGGGCAGTGCTTGCCGTTTGCTTTGTGATTAAATAGCACAGGCACCACTATAACGAGGCAGTCTATCAAAGTCTTCTACCTCGTTGTTTACACTCCATGAGACTGTATGAATGAAGGTTTTTAAAGTTTTCATTAAGTCCTTGGCTGCTGTGCATGCACAAACACAAAGCCAATTATTTTAAAGGTACACAGGTTTTTACTCTTTTTAACTTTCTTGAGAGCACGACTGCTGATGATGATGCTTCACTGAACAATACAAATAGAGAGAAAATTCCTGTCTTTCCAGCAGACTGTTACAATTACCCTATTTATACATAAAATGTGTTCTAGTATGTAGGCACCAACACCTTAATTTGCATTTTCAATTGCAACAGTAAATTCGGGGGGGGGCAGAGAAAGTTTAATGAAATTACATAGATATTTTAAATAAAAATAGTTAGCTGGCTGAATATGTACATTCCTGTATACCGTTTCCCTTTTGTAAGTCATTTCAGTTTGGGGGAAAGATCTTACCTTTTTTATTTGCAAAGAGTACGCAATAGACCAATATACAAACATCTATTCAGCTACCCTGTCATCCCCCTGGTGTCTTATTCTATTATTGTTTCCTCTATCTGTTAAATGGTTTTCTTTCTTTTTTCTGTTCCAGACCCTGATCGTGTAAACACTTTCACAGAGACTAATTCATTTTTTGAGGACTTGATTAAAGAAAACTATTGCAAGATTTGCTATACTAATTTCTGAGCTGACAAGAAAGAAACATCCTGAATTCCAAGTCTGGTGAGCCAAGTGACTCACATCTCCGTATTTTCTTCAGGCGAGGTTATCCATCCTGAATCTCAAGTGCTCTAAAATGTACAATGTACACCTATATTCATCCACAACTCTTTTTTTTTATTTTTACATTGTTTCAGCATTTAAATATTTAGTAGAAAGTTTTACTTTTTTTCTCAAAAAAGAACTTACGACCTAAGGGAACCATTTTTTTAACATAATCACAAATGCTTTTTCAATAAAACAAAATAAAATAGGTTCTGCATCATGTATTTCAGGGGATTTATCTTACTACAGAACTCCTTACGTAAATATATTACCTAGAGCTACACTTTACTATGGACCAATCTGGCATTTCATTGGTAAATGTGGATGCTCCAAAAGCTAGCAAGGCTAAATTCAAACACTCAGAGTTTTGGAAGAACACCTTAACGAAAGTAAATTCATGTATCACCAGAAACTACACACATGCATCATCACTGAAATTTGTAAAATACTTTTTAGCAATATTGCTATTGTTCAACAGAAATAACCTCCCTCCCAATCTGTTACAGTTGAAAATTAATTCATTATATTCTTCTTTTCTCTAAATAAGGATATCTAAGCCATAGATTTATTGTTTCTATCTTTACCTGAGACACTGAAACTGCATTAATTTCTCATGCAACAGATGAAGACCTTTCAATTAGGAATGCACAAAGTTTCTCCTGAACCTGTATTTAATTCATTGATCTTAGATGATGAAAGTAGCAACCAATTTCCCTGAAAAAGAATAGAAAGGTTTATCTGCAATGTAGTCTTCTGTCTTTTTTTTTTCAGTTTAAATCAAGATAAGAATTTTGAACTTTGATATAAGTATATAGCTTGTGTCATTAATGTCCCTCTGTCAGAAAACATGTCACCAACCAATGAAGCTGTTCTAGAGAAAAACCGAGGTGCATGACTAAAGCGCATGTACTGGTACTACACCACATAACATAAAGAGAAAAGAACATATAAGCTAAAATACAAAGGCCGGTTATCTAATTGCCTATATTGAACTAAATTTTGAATATATTTCCAAAAGACTTTTGATGCTGGCTATTAAGGAAACAAGGCAACCCTGACGTAGGAAGGAGTATCATGGTATGGGTAACAGTCGAGTAAAAGATGGGAACCAGGGGAGGGAGCTCAGGTTCAGTCCCAGTGCTGGAGGAGGGTCAGCAGCCAAGCGTTGCAAGAGCCTCCACTGGGTCCAGCGCCCCTCACCATAGCCCTGGGGGCCTCTGAAGAGGGCAAGCAGTGAGGCAACCGGTGACCGTACGCTGGTGCTGGAGGTAACTGGGATGAGGGCAGGCTGTGAGGACTCACACCAGGCACTGAAATGACAATACTACTGGCAATGCTGCAATGGCATGACAAAATTCAGCATGGAAACACATCAGTTAACACAAGCCAGGGAACCAGGCCCTTCTCTTTTAGGAAATGAGGGGCTTTAAGCATCAGCATCAGTATAGTGAGGTCCCTAAAAACATCAGCTCAGTGCTCAGGAGCTGTCAGAAAGGCAAATCGAGTGCTAGGAATGATTGGGAAAGCAACAGGGAAAAACGGAGAACATTTTTATGCCATCAAGACCCTTGTTCACCCACATCTGAGCTCATCCCACCTTTCATTCCTCTCCAAGAGGGAGAACAGGAAGGGACAGAGCGGAGAATAGGAGCTATCCCAAAGGTATGAGGAGCAACGAGGTCTCTTCAGCCTGGAGAAGGGATGCCATGGCCAGGAGAGTGGGTGGTTGAGGTACACATCTTGTGAAAGCAATGTGGTGTGAGAGAGCTGGGAGTAAACTATCCACCAGCTCCTCCAGTAGAGGAACCGAGTGTAGAGATGAAGGCAGCAAGATCCAGATTCAAACCAGTTGCAGGAGGTAGTTTGTCTGGCAGTGGGTAGGGAGCCACAGAAGTGTTTTTGGCAAAGAGCATTGTGGATGCAAAAATTCAGCACCCGATTCACAGGAAGGCTGGAGAGGAGCCGGAGGAGGGATCCGGGAAGAATTACCAAGCAGAGAAACCGTTAAACACTTAGGAAGGCTCATGAATGAGAAATGGATGGAGGGTGGGACACCAATTGTGAAAAATATCATACACACTTGTTTTGCTTTTACTGTTCACGGCGTGTCAGCTTATGGGCACTGATGGAGAAGGATGACTGAGCTAGATGCACTTTTCATTCTTACGACCTATAACGTATGTTATGTTTATGAACTGGGTCAACACCCAAGTAGTCTCATCTCTGCTCTCGGTGAAAGTCTTGACGGGACATTAAAACAAAACGAGAACTTCAGGCTTTGTGTTTACCCAAGATTTGCAGCATAAATCCTGACAAGAACAGTGGCTGAGGTTTCTGTCAATGACAATTCAATTCAAAAGTAACAACATCCCATTTTCTGCAGTCATTTATCTTTTCTTCAAATGCCTTCTTGTGCTAAATCTTACCTTTCGCAAAACTTGACAAGACAGCAGGCAATGACATCGAAGAGAGAGAATGCAAACATGCAGAAGTCTATCTCTACACTGCCCAGCCTGCCTTTTTAAAGCTGCTGAAGAGCATCATCGTGCATCCTGCGTATTCTCAACCGAAATCAGTGCGAACCCTATCGTACTTTCCTGCAGGTAAATATTAATTCTTCAGACATCAAAAATTCAAATATCATTTCTGACACTGCCTCATCTTTACAAATCTTCTAATGTACCTTTCAAAAACAAGCTGGAAGGCATAGCACATAAAAGGTAACATCAGACCATAACAAACAAAACCCCACCAAAAAACAACAAAAAAGGAGAAGAAACAGAGTCTTTTTTTTTTTTTTAAATATCATTAAGAGGAGATCCAAGTAAGTACTTAGTTGCCAAAAGAAAAACTTGGATGTAATGAAGGTATAAATCCAGACCTGTGACCTAAAAAAATCCTGCAAGCCTCCCAGTCCTAAAGAAACAAACTGATCTTAAAATACTCAAATACAGTGACTCACGGACTGTTGCTAAACAAGCCAGAGAAACACCAGGGGATTCTTTGGAATACTTTGATTGTATTGAGTTATTGAACAAGGGCAAGATGAGCCCGCAAGGCCCATCCCAGTTTCCACGATGCAACAACTCTATGGACAGAACTACGCTTTTTTCTTGCTTGTGACTAAACAAGAGTAAAACATAGGAACTATCCCTTCCTCTCCTTATACCTGATTGTGTAGATGATGGCACACCTATGATACGGGAGATCCATGGCTGGATATTCAAACAAATATTTTCTTCAGGATATTGTAACAGAAAAGCTAGCTACTGACTTTTTTTTTCCCCCAAAGAAAAATGTTTATTTTTTTTTTTAAGAGGATTTTACGTCCTTTCTCCAACTAGAGGTTAACAAGTTATGTTTCTGAATACTCATTCCACAGAGAGAAGAAATATCCTTATGCTACAGTTTCCCATGCCGAGCCTTTATGACCACTCCTCAGTCCCCGTATTTCAGAACCCCATCTGAGCCACCTCGGGGCTCAGAGCCACCCTCAAGGGAAAGCCGATGGACCGAACTCTGCAATTTGGCATTTCATTTCAGAAGCCAGAGCTCAAATGCTACTTTTTAATTGTTCAGAACATTTCCTCACCTAGCCTTTAAAAACATGCTACAGGAATAGGATTTACATTAATTTACGAACTAAAAGGTATGCAAATATGTAGTGCTGGATTGTTATTATTTGATGCAAGGCACACTTGAAAATCGCCTCTTAAATCAAAAGAAGAATAGTGGTAAGTGCTTACTAGGAACATAAAAGAAACATCAGAGGAAAAAGGACAAAGTAAAAATGGATTGACAAGATATTTTTTATAGGAAAACAAATCTAATAATCTGATTCTCGCTTTTGTTGTTAATCATCACTGCACTGTAGAAGTTACCATGACACATTAAAAATCTTAAGCCTGTCCCTGTTGCAAACTCAGCTTTGGCAGACTATATACAAACCCCCCCCCCCCCCCCCCAAAAGTTGGCATCTATGTTTTCGTCCAATGAAATATTAAATACCTGCACCCTCAATTTTTATTTCAGCTGGAAATAATGTTTGTAAAACTGTTACAGACACCGTAACCATTGTGAATGTGCAGAAAGCCTTCCCTGAAACAAAAACCTGAATATGTTTGATTCGGTCAGGAGATCAGAAAAGGTGTGCAGCAGGAGGTGTACACTAGCGTATTTAGTCTATAACCATCACTACAGCTTCTTCTTTATTACAGAACAGTGTCATTAAAAGTGTGATTCTGAACGTACGTTTCTATGGTGTTCTTGTACACCAGCTTCTGCGAGAAGGATATTGTAGATTTCTTTTACTTCAGGGTTGTGGTTGTTTGCTCTGGTTTTATTAACGGATGGCGAACAATTCACATAGGACAATTTTGTGCAAGAATCTCTACAAAATAACGCTCCAAGAAAGTTCGCACAATATTGCTTCAATTGTGAAATTGAAAAAAATCAATTCGCTTAGGGCTTCACAAGCTTAATGTTGGCAGAAATTCATAGCACAGCAGAAAATCAGCAGCATCAGCAAAACTGTAATTTGCAAATTGATTGAGAAAGTTTTCATTACTAATAGCAAAGTTTAAGTACAATTGACCAGTCATGAATTTCCATGAACAATACCAACCTAAAAAACATCAGTAACAACACGTAGAATAAAACAGATGTGAGCTGACAGCTCATTATGAAAACAGTACTTCACTGTTACTGCATTTAATGGCACAAGTTGGTATTCATCCATTAGTTATATCTACAAAATACTTTAACCTGAAACAGAATCCTATAGATGGTTTAAACCTCTTTCCACTGAGAAGACTGATAGCCTTTCTGATAATTTTCATAGGACCAAAACCTATTATGCTACTATGTTCCTTCTCCAATATAGATAAGGAATAAGGAAGTGCTCTGTGAACTTGCTTTTAAATACATAAACAAACACCTTATTTCATTATATGCTTAATGTTTTTTAATATCTTATAATTTAATAAAATTACACGATTTATACTAGTGCAAGATTTGCAGTGATCTATGACTATATGTTTCATCTGTAAAAATACTGTTAATAAATTTTTCTTTTCTCATTTTGTCTTCAGAAAAAGAATATTAGCATTATCTTTATATAATTATCAATTAAAAGTTTTTTATGCATTGAGTGTAAACTTACAGAGTAAAACTCAATTGCACACGTATTTGCAACAGGAGTTAAAACCCACCTGCCAAGCTGTTGCTTTTTATGTTCCCAGCTGTCAATGCTGGAAACAAATGTACTTAGGGAGAATGTTGTTCTTAAGACAAACGCTAATGATGCCACAGTGTACAAGCCCTGTTTAGGTTAATTGTGCAACGCTTACAAACTAATAGCTCTTCGGCCAGACCTCCCCAGTGAAATAAACATCATTCCTCCCAATTTCCAGATGTTCCTTATTATTTTTCTTTCAAAAAGTGAAATCAGCATACTTGTAAAACATTAACGTAATTAAAAGCCCACAACATGCAGGTCACAGGAGTTATCAGAAACAATCCGAGGGCTTGTGCCCAGGATTTCTGTTTGGATAGGAACTAAGAGACCCTGGTCCTGTACATAAACAGCTTCTGCTACAGTGTAGCCAAGGTACGGTTGCTCAACAATTTCTTATAGGCAAGAAAAAATAAATTCCCTGCTTTGACAATACCTATCATAGATTTTAGGATTTCAGCTGAAAGAGTTACAATGGAAAAAGTGGTATTTTCTAACGGAAAGTAGACATGTCACAAATAATTTATGAAGTAGTAGAGAGACATCAAGAAGAGTTTTGATGGAAAATTCTACTATTTGTAAACACAGTTCCTTACAGGCTATCTACAAATTACTTAATTACACTTCTCTTAGAAACTATTCTTTGTTCCTCTCTATTGCCTCTCCTAGAAATTTTCCCAACAGAAGGGAAATCTGGATCCTGCTCTAAACCGTTAGGTTATGTCTACATCAGCGAGTGGAGAGATGCCGCAGGGCCAGGTCCGTACGTGGTGCTGAGTCTCCACATAATACACATTTCACCTGGGATTTGTGTCTTCTTCCATTGAAGTGCCCTTACAGACTGGAGTGTGTTAGGTACGCCCCCAGAACATCTTTGGGAATATTTTCACTCAAAAGAAATCTAGCCAGAGTCCTCCAACATGGCTTCGTACTGCAAACTGAGGCCTACGGAGGGACAAAAGCAGCCCTTCTACTCCAAATGAAATGCTAAGGCAGATGCACTCTTAAGAGATCCATTTGTGATAAAAACAGATCAATGAAGGCGATCAAAACCAGATCAGAAAACAATACGATAAAAACTTCTTAAAAAAAAGGAATGCCTTACTAATTTTAACAGATACTTGCCTAACTTGGCTTTCAAAGTGCAGAAATATGTATTTTATATTACAACTAGTGTAGATTATTTAAACAATGTTAGTGCTGACACTTAGAAGTTGTGACTAGAAATGTGACTACCTTAAAGTTCTGAGGAAAATGATGAAAAAAAAATTGTACGGCTTCTTAAAATACAAATTGTCAACAATTAAGTCTTGGAAAATATCTGCACTGAAAAAAAAACCCTCACCATAAATCACACTTTCAAGCTTTTATGTGTTTTTAGTCATCTGGAAAGCAAAACATTGTGTTGATTCACACAAATCTGAAATTTCAAACTGTTGAGAAAGTTCTTTTTTATATGCAATGTATACATTATGAGGGAATGCTCATGCAAGGAAGTTTACACTTTGCTATTTGTTTTTTCTGGGTTGAGAATGTTACCACTGAGTTCATAAACAAAATAGCGATCATCTAAAGCAAAAAACCCCACTCAATTACAAAGAAAACTCTTAAAAGATTTTCAACTAATAACAAAGTGAATAGAAATGACAAAACTCTTTCTTGGGAAAAAAAAAAAAGAGGAAAAATTCCACAACTGTTCCAAAATATAAGAGATGCTATATATGTTTCTTTCAACTCGAAGGCAAAATGTTACTTTTGGATCAGGTCACTGAAGGTAACCAGAAAGATCAATAAATACATGTTTATTGAATCGAACTCCATTCACTGCAATCAAGATTCTTTTTAGCAAACAAGCCTAGATACTGTACAGGTAACCTGTCACTGTCTACAGAACAGGTTTTGTCTGTGTTCGCCAAATTTTGTGAGTTTTGGCTGATTATGAGATACAGAAAGGAAGTACAGCAACAATGGGGAAGACTGCTTGGCTTGGCTAATTAATCTTACTCATTTTCACAGGATATAAAGGAGGGAGATTAAAAGCCAAAAATGTGTCAGGGCTTCCTCTGGCATTCTGTGAAACAATTCAGAAACTAAGTGTGTATTTGCATGCTTATTTAGTACTAGATTATCTTATTAGAGTTCATACAGAATTATTTTTCAAAGATCTCTTGCTTTATCTGTATCCACATCTGAAGAAAGGAACTGATGCCTATGGAGTTACACCTTACTGCGTATTAGTCTCTCATCTTCCTCAAAACTCCCGTTTGCTGTAGTTTTAGCTTAATGCTATTGAAGTAACTGACTGGATGATATATTAAAAAGAGAACAAACCCAGAAACTAGGCTTCTCCCTGCTCTGGATGTGTACAGGTCAGGATATTTACATCAATTTGCATTTCCTTTGAGCAGGAATTTGTATTTCTTTTAAGAGCACGTTAATGGTAATAGAAGTATAAAATTAGAAACACAGCTGTGGGATCTAGGTCTCCAGTACAAAGCAAAAACAGATGGAAAAGGATAGTGAATCTGTCTGGATTTTAAGGAACTTTAGCTCCTTCTGTGAGCAAAGAGTATCACAAATTATCTGAAAAGGAGATATTGGAGCAATGATTTTTGACGAGTGTTCAATGTCTCGGTGGAAAAGGAAACAGAAGCAACATTTACTTATCACAGGCAACAACCTTCTTTGTAAAAACAGTATCAGTTTGTTTTGTTTTGTTTTTTTTTTCCTAAGGAAACGTACATTTTCATAGAACCATAGAACGGTTTGGGTTGGAAGGGACCTTAAAGCCCATCCAGTTCCAACCCCCCTGCCCTGGGCAGGGACACCTTCCACCAGACCAGGTTGCTCAAAGCCCCATCCAACCTGGCCTTGGACACTTCCAGGGATGGGGCATCCCCTTTGAACATGACAGCTCTGAAGTGATAGGTATTAAGATAAGATATATAGTACAGACAGCATCCAGGTGTTCAAAAGTAATGAAAAGTAAATAGGTAATTACAAGTGAGGACACTGACATGTTAGGCAACTTGGAAATTGTGTTAAAAAGATAATTAGTTGAATACATTCTGGTATAGAAATGTAAGAATGACACAGGAGGTGATACTATGGTGCTTTAAAGAAGAAACAAGATAATTAAGCTTAATAAATTAAAACATCCACTCAGTAACATTCACTTCAAAGAGATGAACTACGTGAAAGTATTTAAGTTAGTAAACTGAAATTAAATGGAGCAGTTAAAAGGTTGGAGTCTTTTTAAGCAGGATTTAAATTATCTAACACACTAAGGTGGAATGTCAAATTGAATCTACATGAGACATCTGAAAAGGACGAAAAGAAAGCTGGCTTTTTAACCATCAGAAACTGGCAGAAATAGTCAAAAATATACGTTCTTTAAAAAGTGAAAGCTGTTTCCAGCTGAAGAAAACGGAGACGAGCATAAATTCTAACAACTTAAATGCAAAATTGTAAGTTAAATCAAAGAATACTTCGATGAATGAAAACCTTCAAAAAAATAATAACCAATGCTAGGGAGCCTGCAGGGCCAAAAGATTATCAGCGTGTAAAAGAAATGTTCAAAGAACATAAGGTTGCAAGAGAAAAAATAAAATAAGCAACTAAATTAACTCTTTGCATCAGTCTCCCAAGGAGGTTGAGTGACATCCAAACCACTGTTTTGGTTTTGGTTGGGTTTTCCTGGCATTAAGTAAGTAGCCCTCTCAGTGAAAGCATTAGTAAAAGAGGGTTTGGAAAATAATAAACTGAATAATAAAAGATTACTACAACCCAACAGCACTCCCAGAAATGAAGTGAAGCGAATGGATTCGCCTTTAAACTGGCCCCATCAGTAGCATCATAAGGAGGAAATGTGACAAAAGATTTTCTTCCAAGAGACTGGGTGTGAACTGTGGAAATACAGAGCATGTATTGGAAGCCTGGCTTCCACACCAAACTAGTTGCAAACAGAACAAGGAACAGAGTGAAGAGGAAAGGGCTAGAGTGTTGTAAAATTGTGACATGTCCGTGTAGCTTTTGGAAACAGGGTTACTGCTTCTCGGAAGAGACATGGTACAGCTAGAAATGTATGGGGAAGGGAAAGAATAGTTACCAGAAGTATGTAACAGCTTCTGTAATGGGATAGACTAAAACGACGGGAATGCCTCAGTGTGGAACAGGCACGCCTGAGGAGAAAGATTGTGTAAGCACATAAAATTGTGACTGGCAAGGTGAGGTCAGATAGGGAGTAAGTGCTCGTTATTTCATAATGCAAAAAAGCAGGGGCATCAGATGAAACTATTTTCTCAGTAAATAAAATAACAAAGGAAGTACTCTTCACATCCCTAAAAATAATCTTGTGGAACTTACTGCTTTAGCTTATTGGATGCTAGTGTAGACAAATTCAGAGGGAAACGCTCACCAGGGAGTAGTGTTCTTGACGCTATTGATGAATTCCTCAGGTCAGAAAACCCTGAATACCAGAACCTGAGGAAAGAAGTATCACTCTCAATTTGCCACGATGTTTCACTCCTGCTAACATAGCTGTCTTCTGCCACTTTCACTGGATACTGAGTTGGACAGTATGGCCATTACATAAAGCACATTTCAGAAAAACAGCATCCATTTACTTTGCTGTTTCTGGTCTTTATTTTACAATTTCCAATACATTAAAACATTATATTCTATTGATTTTAAATGTCTTCGTTCACTCTCTATGGATTGTGAGTCTAGACTCTAACTGTGCTCTCATATGAAATTTCAAGCACAAAATGTGAATAAAAAGAAACTGTAGAAGTTTCTTCTGTTAATCTCATGTGCTTCAACGTCTACACTGAAATGACACAAATGTTTTTGCATAAGCCACTGTTGGCTTATATGAATAAAAGAGGTGATAGCTGGTCTTCACTACAGCCATGCTGGAAACCACAAATAATAAGGGCTCATGAATCCAGGAATATGGCCAGAAAGGATGAGCTCTGAATGAGAACTCAGTCTCACAACATGGATGAGAAAATTCAGTTTCATTTCAAATACTGAGTATGATTTACCTACTGTCCCTTTCCAAAGTTTTCACAAGGTGAAAGAGAGCAAGGCAGAGTAGCATTTCTACAAAGCGTGACCTAGCATTTTATTTGAAGCTCATTCCTTTCCTTACGGAACATATGAAGAAAGAAGTCATGATTTGATTTCTTTAACTGGTCAATAACGCTCCTTTTACATGGCACGAGTATAAATGTCTGTGGATTAAAATGGTATCTCTGAGAAAAATGTATTTAATCCTTGAAGCATCTACACTGGCAAGCAGCAAATCTTCCATAAGCAAGCTATCTGCAAAAACCAAAGTAGTACGTATTTTTTTTAGAGAATCCTGTCAGATTTGACAATATAGTGACTACTGATAAACTGTAATACCTAGTAAAAGGTCTTACTCTATTCTCATAGCAGGTGCCAAAAATATGCAATACTTAATCTCACAAAAATTGGATGCTCCAACCTTTTTATAGAAATGAATTTTACTTCCAAACAGTTATGCTCACTTGCTCTTGCTTCATAGTTCTTACATGACCAGTGGCCACCCTGGAATGCGTGCAGAGCACAGAAGTCTTAACAAAAGGTTGAGTCTTTAAAATTTTAAATATTCAAAATAAAAGCCTTTAACAAACATTAAGGCTGAGAAAAAAAACACTTTGGGATTCAAGCCTCCAATCTGCAGGAATTGTGACGAAATTGTGCTTTCTCTCTCATTAGTGGCAAACAGAGACCAATGTACATTCTTCTGTTTTTAAATGTGCATTAACCAAACACAAGAGAAAACACATCCAGCTCCCTGCAGAGAGCATAGATATTTCTGTTCCTAATATTATTCTAAGGCTGTGTTTTCATGTTAAGATGTCCTTGGCAACAAAACTAGCTTTAGGTGTTCCTGTCCCCAATCATTTATTTGTGCCCCCTACCTCTGTGCACTGCTGGTGCCAGAATACAACAATATTTGTTTGCGGAACAAGCTTTAAAGCCTTATATTGAACTATTTGGGCTGACGGGGGGATGTGGAAGGCTCCTGCATTTATTTTTATTTACCTATTTCTAAAGCAGGATCAGTTCCCTCATCGATATCTCAGGCAGCACAACTAAGCGGCTGCTCTGTTGCTTGCTGGAAAGGAAAACCTAGGGAAGAGAGAAAATCAGGGAGCCTTTCGGACCAAAGTCAGGAAGCCACTGACCAATTTCTGTCATCAATCCACAGCCACAGAATTCTGCACAGCCATTTAATTATGAACCTTACTGGTTCCCTCCCAGGACTCTTCCCTCCTTTCCCACAGTAGTGTAGGCTATTTTATAGTGGCAGGGAATGTGCTGTATTAGAATTCAAAAAGATGTATGGTGATGACCATCTCAAACAAACAGTACTTATTATTGCTATAAGGAACTATAACTTCTTTTCTGAAGAAACGCATGAAAATAATTCACAGTGTATTTGCATAACACTAAGCCAGAAAATAAAAAGCTCAAAAGCAAGACACAAAACAGAAAAGGTTCTCATGGAAATCAGTAAAAAAAATACAGAAAGTACATGATTCAGATATACAAACAAGAACTTTCTAAAGTTCACAGACACCTGCTCAAATTTCTGCTTTTCTACTGTGATCAGTCTGATTTTGTGACCACAGTTTAGAATTGAGCAGGGATAGTGTCATGACATGTTGATTTTAACGACCACAGCAGTTGAAATAGGACAGTCAGAAACTGAATTTTTCTGGGTTATTCCACATTATGTGTAATATTTATCGATTCTATTCCCGTATTTTTTCCATGTACTGTCTGCATGTGAAACCCTTACAGGGAAACCGTGTGGGATGAGGAAAAGAAAAAAATAATTGCAGCACTTTTCATTTCTCCTCCCCCAAGGCCTTTAAAGTGAACTACTAAGAACTCAATGGCTATAATATCCCAGGCAGAAGTCCTCAAGAACCACAGTGCTGCTGAAGTAAAGAAGTCATGGTGCCACAGGGGTGGTAAGAAGGGATTTGTCTTATTTTACATACTCCTTGCAGAAAATAGGGAGAAAAACTAACCCCTCTCCGTAAAACCATACACCACAATCTTCCTCTTCAGAGTTCTGCAGTGAGAACAAGGAAGTCTCCTTTCACATCCACGTTAGTAAACTTGTGGTTAATTCTGCTTTTTTAAGATGGCCAGATGTGGGAAAATCACTCTTGAACTAAGTCAATTAACGCAGCCTGAAGACAGATCTCTAATTCTCTTTGACAGCCAGAGTGCCCTGTATGAATTAAAACTTCAAGTAATCATCTAGCTAGTCACTGCTCTAAGCATCAGGAAAAAAAAAAAAGTTAGATCCTTTGTTTTCTCCTCAAGTTGCTTTCAACTACAATCTCAAATAACATAAGCCTTCTTTCGTTGTGTGTTAGTCATTAGAAATATTTGTTTAAAAAATCTGATTTGGAGACTTCAAAAACGGTGCAAGATGGGAAGCAGAGCATTCAAAGTCAGTCTGGCCACGCTCGCTAAATGGCAGTTTGGCAAATCTCCCCACGTGGTTCCCTGAAACAACTGCACAAAAGAGGATCCCATGACAGCAAAGCACAGAGAATTGCTGGGTTTGAGTGGGGATGGGTAGCATCAACCACAGTTATGTTTATGATCAACTGAAAGCCAGTCAGCTATTTTGGAAGATTCTTCTAAAGCTGTTTCCAAGCACTTCTGCTACAAGGAAAAAGCACCTATTCACAAACCAGCTCTCCCACAAGACGGTAACAAGGTGGGATGACAAGGTACACAGTGAAAAACACTCCCTGAGAGTTTTCTCTTCCGACAAAGTTTCCTGCTATGACTCAGAGCAGCATGAGTAAGGCTATTACTCACACCCCACTCCTGTGAGGAGTTAACACCCGAGAGAAACCCCAGATGCACTTGCGTATCTGTAAAGGTCCCAGCTATGCTGCTTTGACAGTCCCACCTTTGCATGAAGACACCAGAACAAAGCCATTTCAAAAAAGCATTCATTTCTGTATCTGAGCAGAGCTGACCTATTATTGAGGAGTATCTTGCCGTAGGATGTGGATTCTGAGTTCAAACCAGGTAAGAGTTGTCATCTTACATCAGGGGACAGCAGAACCTCTCCTATACGGCAGCAAAAGTGTGTATGGAAATAAAACCAAAACACCAACAGAACAACTATGGCAAACGACTGAGAGTGCTTCAGCACAGGTCTGCACTCACCCCTGAACTCCGGGAACATGAAATTCAGAGCAGGAGATGCTGTACGTAATGAAAGGTGGAAACACCATAGTATTGCCTTACAACTTGAAATGCACGTGTTTGAAGGTGGCTGTTCAAAATCCTGAACTCCAAGGAAGACGAGCTTGCAGCTCACTGAATGGCCCTGAAGTTTACCAACAGATAACCGGTTGCTTCTTTTTAAACACTGGATATGCAACTATGTCTACTTGTATCAGTTACTTTCCTTGCACAAAAAAAAAAAATCAGGGATATATTGAGAACTATATTGCGACCCAGTGCTGCTCTAGACATAGGGACCCCTGAAGAAAGCAATTCAGTGGGCACTGAAGAGAACTAGTGGGGGTTTTTTATGAAGTGAGGGACACTTTAACGGTTGTTAGACCTGGTGAGCCACAATCCAGTTTTATTAACCTCAGAGGGGACTCCCCTCACTCAGCTCCAGGTCACTAGAACATTGTTTTTCACTCCGTCCTTCATTAAGTGAGGGATACACAGTAAGTACCGTATACTTTTTATTTCCTAGCACTGTACGACTGAGAATCTGACTTGAGTGGAATTTTTTTGTGAGAGCTCAAGCTCTCTCTTTAACCTGTTAGTGTATTTTGGCAATGTTTTGACAATGTTAAAAAATCCCTAACGATACTCAGGACCCTTTCCAAATTGGGCTGTTACTTATGTCATTCAACAAATTTATTTTTCAGCTTATCTGCTATGGTGAGACAGCACTGTACACTAATAAAATTTGATTCCTTTGTCATTTAGGTCTACCCTGAGGTAAGTAATTTGTGGTTCCTGTCGAAGAAAAGGGAGAGAAATACTCTGGATTTTCACACGTGATGTTCTCTTTTCTTTTACAAATTCAAAATAAAGAAAACAAAGCTTGTTACAGGCAAGACTGCTCTGCAGCTGATGACAAATTCGATAGAACCATTTTACGTGCAGGTCAGGCATACATCTCAAAAGATGAGGTGAAAGGAGGTAAATCAGTAACCACAACACTCATTCCATCTACAGAACCAATTTTTCGTCCAAACAACTAAACCACTGCTTATTTTAAAAGCAAATTAAACACTATACGACAGTACATTGGGAAGACGAACCCACACATTTTGATGTACCAGACCAATGTGTTCCTTTTGCTTTTTATTTTTATGGTCTTTATTTTGTCTCTGAATGCTACAAGATAACAAAGACTGATTAGCTGGGCATCCATTAACTCCTTTAGAAGTGATGGGATTTATAATAGCAGCAAGGCTGCCAGTTTTCTCTTCTGTCTCTTGGGTAATTAGAGAATAACTGTCTTCCAGATGTGCTGGCAGTATACACTGTATCGAGTCTGTCTTAAATTCTTTGCCTCAATTCAGTAATTTTTATGCTAAAAAGGAAGCATTTTATTGTTTAGAAATTACAGAAATGCAGCCCGAATTTGGACTGTTTATCGAAAAGTCATTTATATACACAATTTCCTACAATACAGAAAAGTTGGAATGTTGTTGCCTTTGTATTATGCATCAAATCTATGCAAATAAAACACTCTTGAAGCCAGAACAGTAGGCCAGACCAAAAGCGTTCTGGGACATTTCCAAGTTGGCTACAGCAACTCAATATTCGTCTAATACCCCAGAGCCGCCCTATTTCAGCCCACCGGTTGCAATGTATTCTGATGTACCAATTACATCACCAAAACGTAAAGAGAGGATGATAGGATCTACTTACTGACAAATCCTCTGCTCTATTTTAAAATGTTTTTCCAGCTCTTGTACATTGCCATACAAGGTACGAACATCTTTGCTGAACATACACGTACTTAGACTTAGACGCAAACAAGTAAAGGATCAATTAAATGAAGTCTCACCACCCTCTCCAGAAAAAGCTACCTGTTTGAAGACCTCTGCTGTCTCCCTGCACATGGGCAATTTCATAATATCACAAACTATTCTAATTCTCAGTAGCTATTTAGCTGTCACATGTCTACCAAATTCAATTGAACCTTATTTAAGTAAAGACACACAGTTCCGCAACATATACTTTCCAAATGACCTAAAGGTTTTCTGTACTGTCCTACTCCAAACTGCTGCTCTCAGCTATGTTACAGTAATTTCAAATTTTTCATTTTTATACTATAAAACATGTGAAAAAACTATTTCTTGATAAAATTTGTGGTTTACTCTCAAAACACCTAAAATACTATCTGTGTGACAGAAAAATTTACTACTGCTAGGTTCTTCAGTCTTCACTGAGGTTTAGCAAGCCGCATCAGTGAACAGGTTCCCATTCAGGTTCATACCAGAATTTACGCTATTTATATTGGTCCTTCCACACTGGTTAAATTGTACTTGCTTTTTTCAACTCTTTCAGTAGTGATCTAGTGTTCACAGAACAGTGTTTTAATAGTGTATCAATAGTTCCCCAAACTGTTCACTATATTCAGCTGATTTTGCACCTATTTGCACCTCGAGTACTGTGTTCAGTTCTGGGCCCCTCACTTCAAGAAAGCCCTTGAGGTGCTGGAGCGAGTCCAGAGAAGGGCAACAAAGCTGGTGAAGGGTCTGGAGCACAAGTCTGGTGGGAAGCGGCTGAGGGAGCTGGGGGGGGTTGGTCTGGAGAAGAGGAGGCTGAGGGGAGACCTGATCGCTCTCTACAACCACCTGAAAGGAGGGTGTAGCCAGGCGGGGGTTGGTCTCCTCTCCCAAGTAAGAAGTGATAGGACAAGAGGAAATGGCCTCAAGTTGTGTCAGGGGAGGTTTAGATCAGATATTAGGAAGAATTTCTTCACCAAAAGGGTTGTCAAACATTGGAACAGGCTGCCCAGGGAAGTGGTGGACTGACCATCCCTGGAGAGATACTTAAAAGACGTGTAGGTGTGGCGCTTAGGGACATAGTTCAGTGGTGGACTTGGCCATACTAGGTTCACAGTTGGATTAAATGGTCTTAAAGGTCTTTTCCAACCTAAATGATTCTATGATTCTGAAAGTTTTCCTGACTTATGAGATGGTAGCAAAACCATTTTGGAAGTCTAGACAAGATATCAGCTACTTCTTGTGTAACAGCAGAGCCTAAAAGTGGTAAGAACCGTATCATGCTATCACTATAAAAAAGCAATTTTGATAAAGGACTAGAGATAATGTGATAACTAACAGATATTAGTAACAAGTAGTTATAAAAGCATTGACTGTCTTCCTGCCTATCAAATCTCTTAATGCACCTATTGTTGATAAAGGACTAGAGATAATGTGATAACAACAGATATTAGTAACAAGTAGTTACAAAAGCATTGACTGTCTTCCCACCTATCAAATCTCTTAATGCACCTATTATATTTGTAGACTGAATGACCCTAGATTAACCGTAGAATAATAAGGAAGTATACATAAAGCATTGTGCTAATAAATGTCGTGTTATCAGGAAGCCACATCTCATAGGCTTCTGAAATAAAAAAAACCCACGAACTATATCGGAGGATACAAAACTAGTCACACAAGATAGGAGAAACCTCAGAAGCGTAACGCCTAATGGTATCAATGCAAATTATAGAAGATTAGTTACTGAGAAGTGTAATAAAAGGTTATTTAAGGTGTAACTCAAACATATATAGAACTGTGTAGCAACCTGCTGCAGCTGCTCATGACTGACAGCCTAGATAGAAATAACTTTAGATTGTGTATAACTGGAAAAAAAAAAAACACAACAGCTAGCTGGAAAGGCACCTTACTTCAGAATCTGTTACAAAAAACTGATCACACTAATATCCTGTATTGATATACAGGTATAGGTAAGTTTTACGTTCTTTCATTATATATACCTGTATGTATCTGCTTGTTGGGGTCTAGTATCCCAACGTTAGTTGTAACTTGGATGCAATATACTTAGATATTCCCAAATATATTTTATAAAAAGCCACTCTAAAACAAGAAAATAATTCATAAATATTTATAGTGGTGAAGGGAGAGAATGCTACTTCTCAAAATATGCTAATGATTGCAGTATCATGCAACTACAGCAGCAAATGTTGCTAAAATTCCCTCAAAAAGTATAACTTATTTATACAATACAATGAATTAACTGAGGATTTATTCCATGTCAGCAGTTCTTTTGTTGCATTTTTTTGGCAATTCCAATTTCATTTTGAAACACATTTTATTTTACTTATACTTTATTAATCCCGACAGAGTAGCTAGTGAGAACAGTACACCAAATTAACCTAAAGCCTGATAGCAAGACTACCTTTGCTTCGAAAAGATAAAAGCAGAGCCAATAAAACGTTTGTTTCAACCTCAGCCCTCATAATCAAAGTATAGTATATTACAATGAAGAAGAAAAAATATGTTCAGATGACAATTCACTATTACACGTATTTTTAAACTATTATTCAGAGAAATTTCTGGGCTGTGAGGTATCATTCAAATGTGATTCAGATTTCAACGACGATTATAACAAGGGTCGTTACAAAAATACAACTGTGCTCACACAAGAGAGCTGGAGCACTCAAAACACTCCAAATAAAATGGAGTTATCATATTTAATACGCAATATTTGAAAGAGTATTTACACAGCAATGAAAGGATACTCAGCTCAAATTATGCCAAAGGACCTTCACACCTTTGCAGATTGCATGGTGGAAGGAGTAAGTTTTGTAACATTTTTTCCCAAATGCCAATTAAGATTGATAGTGTACACTGGTATATCTTATATTATGGAGATTAGAATTCATGTATGTTGTTGCAACTACTTAAAACTTAGAAAATAACCAGATGTAGAAAGTCTTGCTGATCTAAAAATATTCATATTATACCTTTTTTTGCCATGATTTTCCTGAAGCCTGTCACATATTTCTAAACCGCTCTAGAATTTCTTTCTTATCTCATAAAATGCCATATCCACAGCAGTCACTTACTAAGGTAATATTATCTGACAGATTGATGTATGCCACCAGTAAGAGAATTGCAATATTAGGTCTTCCATATGTTTTTAGATTGCTGTTTCTTTTTAATACCTGTTTACGTAGCAATAGTCATCTCAGTGAAAAAGGTTACAGAGAATATTTGTGCTGCTTAAATGTTCTTCCAACCTCAGAAAGAAAAGAATAGGGAAATGGAGCAAGATCATCCAAATAAAAACCACACTCTTTTCAGATACAAAATCTCAAAGAAACATCTCTTTCAAAATACGGAACACAACTTACTTCTCCTCAAATCCACACTTGCTTTCTAAAATCTGGTAGAAAAGTGAATTTCACATGTAATTCTATCAGGAGTAAATGGTAATTTACTATTCTCAATGAAATTATTTTTAAAATAGCAGAAAACAGTGTCGTCGATCCAAAATTTTTACTCAAGCTGATGGACAAAGTGGGCATCTGTATGACACCATGCAGTAGAACACAATTTTCTTTCTGCAGTTTGCTTTAAACTTCTATATTTCTCTCAGTCATCAAAAAAAAACCCACAAAATTAGGAAACTACATAGAATTAAAACTGCATGTGCAATCTTACACTGTTATAGTAATATGTGTGCACAAGGATAAAGTTTGACATTGCTTTGTGTCCTGCTCACAATTTTTACCCTCTGTTTTTTGTCTCTCTACCATTCTTCTTGTCTAACCCATTCCTAAAGCCTTTGAAGCACAAGCCAAGGCTCGCTATCCAACACTGCTAACCTGTCATTTGGGAAAGCATCCCAGCATCTGCCTTTCCCCCCCGCCCCCCCCAGGTTCTTTCCATTTATCATCCTTCTCCTTCCCAGGACGCTCTGCTCACATTCTTCTTGATCCTCTTGTTTGATCAGTCAGTCCAGCTCCTTGGTCCAAGGTCTTCCTCAAATTTCAGGTTACCTGCCTATGACCTCTCTGCATTTCTGTCAGAAATGCTCTCTCCTTCCAGTAGCAAATCTATACTTCAAAATACGAAGCTAAAAGAGCTTCTCAAATGATTATCCTCAGACATGTCTCCTTAAACTCAGTAATCTATGACAGTTTCTTTGTTCTAATGTAGCTAAACAAGCTTTTTCTTCAACATTGCTTTTCCAATGGCTGATCTGAAATTGTTGAAAAAGGATTTAGTATAAGGGCTAAAAACTAAACTGAACAATTTAGCACAAACAAAAAAATGATAAGCTATAAATATTTAAAAATCAATTCTTATAATGAGAAGTGTCAGGAAATCTAGTGAGTGCTAATAAGCTACGCTAAAATTTACACAGAAGTGTGTCTACATAAGACAGTGTACTGATTCCTCTTTACAGGTGCTAACTGCCCTCATTTATTGATTCCCACACTTTCATTTATTTAGTTTCCAGTGTCCTCTTTCTAGCTAACTGGACCTAATCGAAGTGGTATATGTTTCCTTTTCAAAGTAGTCCACCCATCACTGAAAGGAAAGCTTTGTTTGAGAAAAAACTGAGCGAGCACTTCAGGATTTGCCCCCAGAGTTTTCTTTTGCTAAAGAAGCTGGGTAAATGATGTTGCTTCAATCAGAGCCAACATAACAGCAGCTTTCCAGTTCATAATTCTGTAATCATTGCTTGTGTGCATACTTATATCCATAGGATTTTAAAAGGTTTATTTCTCTTTAAAGAAAATCCTTAGTGCAGGCCCACTTCACTTAAAAATAAAATGGAATTAATATTTATAGCTGCCCTTTAACAACACAAATTTAATTCTGATCACATGCAATCTCTTCTGAATTTCTTGATAAGTCTTTGCTTAAACTAAACAATTTACGTTTCTATCCCACGGCAAAAGCAAGCATTCAAGAAATTATAACAAACCAAAATAAGTATAAATACATAAACTACATATTGGGCTAAATTACTTTCCTTCAGTACTGGAGAAAACAGCTTTGTGATATATTTTTAACGGATGGACGTTAAAATGCTGGATTGTTTTGCTTTGTTTGGCCAATGTTTCTTATGGCCCCACGCTCAAGACAGGCTCAACTGTTTGCTGCAAACATATATTCACGCAGCAGATGGTAGGTGGTCAGGTGTCAGTCTATACTCTCTTGACAAAATGGAGCAAATGTAGCTTAAGCCTGGAGTAAAAGCTTGGGGGAAAAAAAATGCACCATGAAGGTTTACAAATTCAGATGTTACCTGTTACAGATTGGTATTTCTTACTTTTCTAAATGAAATGATATGTTGACATCCTGCCTCCCTGCATGGGACACATATAACAAAGACACCCAAGTTTTATTCTGAATCCGTATCAGTTTAACTGTAATGCTTATGAAACAATGGAGTAACCAAAGCTCCTGATCCATTAAACTGTAAACACAAGCAATTAGAGACTAATTCTCTGCCACGAATTTTTAAATCACTTTGAGTATAAAGTTAAATTATTTTAACAAGGAGTTTTATTCTTTTCCAATGGAGTTAATTTTCTTGGTATTTTTTTTCTCATAATTTGCTTTCACAGTAGTTAACAGGAAAAATCTACCTACATAAGGCTTTCCTGTTACAAGACCTTTTGCCAGCACACTTTTGAGTTGTCTAACTCCTTTCAAAAATCTATCAAAGAAACAATGACCAGCATGTACAATTAATAAAGACATCTCTCTACTCAACAATATACTTGTTGGATCTCCTCCTTATAATACTAATCCCACGTAAGACTTGATTTTGACCCTGGTTTTCCTGTAACAAGGAATGAATCTGTTTGCTTTAAGGAAATATCCATAGAAAGGAATTTCAGAAGGTGGTAAACATTCAAGGCAATGTTAAAAAAGTTATTAAAATGAAGAACCAATACTGAAACTTCAGAAAAAATTTCTAGTTTAAAAAAACGATTTTATATATATGCCCTCATTTTTTGGGTATCTGGCTTACAATATTCTAGACTTGCTTCCTTTAAACTGCTGGATTACTCTCTTAGCGAAAACATAGTTCAGTTTATTTCTAAAGGACAGAGTTTCTAAAAACTGAGCTGTTCCTAAAGAATGAGGTTTCTAAGACAGAAAAGTTCTTCAGCATTTTGTAGCTACTAAAAGCTTTAAAAACAAGGCTTGGGACATTAAATCACTATTCAGAAGGAATAGTGAGCATTATCCAGCAGACATATTCACAACAGCTCCTTTTTCACTGGAGAGAAATGCTGTTTCATTTAGAACCACATGCATTCCTTTCACGACAATGTTTTCGGAGATGTTAGCTGTATCTTGCCACTCCTTGCGAAATGCAAAATTGGAAAACCTACAGTAAAAGAGTAAAAAGGATGTTATGTTTGCTTTAAAGCTGGGTAATTTTTCCCATGCTGGAGAAGGGTTGTATTCAAGTCATTTTAGCTTTTGTACAACTTGGAGAGGCAAACATAACAGAAATGCTGACTTCTGTGGTCTAAATCTGTGTTTAAGTTATTTTGACTCTGATGCTCTCTTTAGTGCTTGTAGTGTCTGTGTGGCACATGCTGTATCCATTCAACCAACAGAAGTGCAATTTAATACCTCTGCGATCAGAAATTCTCTATGCAGTAAAAGTTATCCCCTATAGTGGCTGGATGTTTCTAAACATGGTATTTGTCCAAAGTATTTGTTCAAGGATCATGTTTTGCAACAATCCAAAAATATCATAGATGGTTTTACAAACACTATGAAAAAGTTGGTTAAAGAGAAGAAAAAATACTAATCCAATGTTACACTTCACAAAATATTTCCATGCCTGTTTTTCCTTCACTGTCATATTCCTCCTAAGATGAATTTCAGTGAACACCAATGCTCAGAAAGACCTTGTAGTTCAACTCCTCTTTAAAACAGTCTGGAACAGAGATCAGTGGCAGAGATTTTAGACGGATATAGACTCATTGACCCTTTTTGTGACAGACAAAACCGCATGGACAAATTTGTTCTCTCCAATGTAATAACATGGGAAAACTTCAGAGGGAAGTCAATGTAAGTATCTCCTTGTGAGTCTATAGAAGGTGATTATTATATATTTGTAATTTGAATTACTCTTAGTTGGACACTGGATGTCACTATGATTCCAAAGGTTCATCGCAGAACAATCAGTATTTTGCATAACTTTTGGAACAGTGAGTTTTAAAAAAAGATGTTCAGAACTTACTTTACTTGCCTTCACACATTCACAGAATCCCAATTTGTGATGGCCTAAAAATCATAAAATTTAATCCCGAGATGTTATTTAAAGTATTTTGTATGTGAAAGCAGACTTAACAGCCTTCAGATCAGCATAGAGGTTAATATTGTCACCACCTTTTTATAAATGAAAAGTCATCTATCCTAGTCTAATTCAATACACACAATTGAAGTCAATGAGTGTTCTATATAAAGAGCAAGAGTAGAGAATGATGCAAAATGTCAAGAGCTTCTATTTATAGGTACTGAAATTGTAACCAAAAAGAAAAAAGGGTTGAAAGGAATGACTTCTTTTGAAGTAAAAAATATTATCTTGCTGTACAAACATAACCATTGCAAAACCAGAAACTCTGTTCAACATCTTAGGCACTGTCCTTGACACTCGCTTTTTTGAATTTTTAGCATTTGAAAAGGATCTCATTTCATTTGACCTTCCATAGAGCATAAACTATAGGAATTCCATAAATGGATACTGTATTTTCCTTTTACGAGGAGCAGAGAGATGTTTTAAACTGAAGCAGAATAGCACATTGTTATTTGTGCTTTTGTAGCAACATCTCAGAAAAAACATTCTTCTAATACATTTCTTAAGTATCTCTTAATTAGTAGATGCGTTTCTTCTGCGTAGCAAAATATCCTGTCCCTCCACATGAGACTACTTCATTTTTTCACTTGACTTTGGGATACCGACTTAGCTAAAATGACACCTTTCTAATTGAACTCTAGCCTAGTTTGCTCCAGCATCACTTCATTGCTATAGTTACGTGAACAAATTAGTGCTACAATATTATGACTTTAAAAGTAGAAAAGACCGGGCTGTTACTGAAAGTTGATTTTTGTATGACTAATAAACCAGAAGATTTACATCATAAATAATCATTGAGAATTTAACATTTAAAACCATCACAAGGCACCAGAATTGTAGAAACATGATAGTTTTACCGTTTCTCTTGAAGTCAGAAAAGACGAATGGCAGATACCAACTTATTTTAACATGCTTTTAGCAGAGGAAACTGTATCCTCAAAGGCCTCTATGCTATTTTAAGCTATCTTTTTATTGTCTCTAAAAATCTGCTATTTTTTCCTTAGCTAAATAAAAATATATATTTTCAGATTTACTATTGAGATACTACTATTTCATGTTTACTGCTGGGGATCCACTGAAAATTCTTCAGACTTCCAAATTATTTACAAGTACTCGGAGTCAGATTCCATAAAACAAAAATAGATGAACTTCACCCAAAACATTAAACCATTGTCAACACAAATTATTTGTCTTTGACACACTTTGGCCAGCTGAGTCCTAGGAAGCACAGATTAACTCTTTCTTTGCTAGAGCCTGTGAAGAATTAACACAAACATGTACACAAGACCTAAAACAAACACATTATAATGCTGCATGAATCCCTCTTTTTTTATCAGAAAATAGCCCACTCTTGCTCCATGACTTCGGCTCTATTATCTTCTCATAGAAGCAATCAGAGTATACTATGATGGCCATTGGACCTGCACGAGAAACACCATCGGAGTCTTCCTCCCAGGCTTGTAAGAGAAGATCACTGTTCTGAAGAAAACATCTACTGATACATTGAGGAACCAAATTTTCTTTCCCTCTTTTAAGGTTTTCAAAATATCCAGCAGACATGAAAAAACCTGCATTCTAGACAAGCCACCTCTGGCTAACTACTGACTACAGTTAAGTTTTCCTTTTCTGATGAAGTTTCAAAACCTAGCTAAAAGCCAATTTCAGGCCTGTTTACAAAAGTCTACGAACATAGATGGGGCATAATGTGGATTCAGGGTAGTCTACAGAAGCGGACGACTTTTGGTGGTCCTTTGCTGTCTTTGATTGGTGGGAATCCATCAATTTTAATTGTCCTATACTGCTGTGACACTCATATTCCAGGCGGTGACACGGGAAGAACAATTTACTGAATATATCTGAATGTTTTCTGAACAAAAAGCCCAAAACGTGCTGCTGAGGATCATCACCTAGGCTAAAAAATCTTCATCGTCAAGAGTCCTAAAACCGCCATTCCTATCCTCATTCTATTCAGAGGCAGGTGGGAAGCGAGCTGTAACATCTGGAAAATTACACCCGCATTGTGCGTCTGTAACACACACCAATATGAAGTATAACTAATCACAACCTGTAACTTGTCCCCCTTTCTCTCTCCAACCCCAGCTACAGTCCTCTCTCACCCTAGCCAACCCCTTCACCTCAAACCCCTGGCTGCGTACCAAGAAGGCAAGGCCCAGCCGTGATACGACACAGCTGCCGAACTTTGGCTCCAATTATGGACAGAAGTAGGATTATGGATCATTAGCAGCTCGAGGACTCAAGAAAGTAAATGCCAACATAGAAAGGTATTAAACCCTAAGGAAAAAAAAGGAAGAGAGAGGTTGGTGGGTCTGGATGGGAATCACTGTGTCAGTGCCATCCACACCAGCGCTGGTGGTGGAGGACAGACACATAGCAGCCATGAAGACCCCTTCCAGGGGGTGCAGGTGCCAACCATTCCCATCCTAACTGCTGCCTGCCTGGCCAGCAAAGACTCTTTGCCACCTCACAAGAGTAGTGAGCATGTTAGTGCTTAGCCTAAGGGTTCATTAGGTCCTACTGATCTGTTGTGTATAAGGCAAGAAATTACTGCTTTACGCTTTCAAGTTACATATACCCTGTTTGCAAAACCTCTGTGCACCTTGCCAAAGAAGCCCAAACAAATCAACCCACAACAACTTCCATGAACTGTTAAAAAATTTGGCTAGATGAGTAACACTTGGCTGATATCAGTTTGGAATAAAGTTCATATGCTTGAATTTGGCAAAGGAAAAGATGTTGAGGAGTTTTATCTATAATGTCATCTCCTTTGTTTAAAAAATTGTGTCTGCAAACTGGTTGATACAGATTACAATGCAAGACTGCTCCTGAACTTAGGATGTTGAACTATGATAGTTTATATTTTATGTAAAGAATGTGTTCTACTGTCTATAGCTGGCTCAGACAGTGCATTTCATCCTAGTAGGTTACAGACTGACCACCTATAACATATGCTTTCCTGGCTTCAGCAACACAACACACCTGGGCATGAAGCCACCAACCCTCAGGAATATACAATGCTTATACAAGACAGAAAGGAGCACACTCAGAAATACAAGAAACTGAAAATATACCAGATCCCTACACTGACTGCTTACAGAACATAAAGTCTTCATTTATTCTCATCTACAAGCTGGCAAATGCTTAGGTCTAGGACATCAGGGAATATATAAAGGAGTGGGAGAAAGGACCAAGGTCAAAATTTCCATTTCTCAGATATAATGAATACTCTGTGTAGGTATATAAATTGCTTAAAGGTTCATCAGAACAAGTCTGATCTAAGTCTGGAATGAACTTTGGGATACAAGAAAGGAATTGTCACCAACTTCCATTCCAAACATTGTCTGCATTTGTTCACTCATGCTTTTACTGGAACTTCAAACCAACAGAAAAATATTAAAACATATTAAAAAGTCTAATGTATTTCTCTTGGGTTGTTGTCAGATCACTTAATGAAGTATAGGAAAATGCACAAGCCCTGAAGAAATGGTCACAAGAACCTGCCGAGCACACTTTGGTGCTCAGGGTGAAAGGTTCTCCTAGCTCTTTCAGGTTTATGAGCCAGCCAGTGGAGGCCCTAGCTGCACTACTTTTGTACGTGGTTATCAACATAAGGAATGTTCCAGTACAACCGAAAACTGTCACATTTTCAAGACCGGCTCAAAGAAATGAGAGTTTTAAGAGACCTTTTTTTAGATTAAGACAATTTGCACCTCCTATGAAACACTGAAATATCCTTTCTTATTTATACACAAGTTTGAGCTTGTCCATTTTAGTTACCCCTCTTGTCAATACAATGGAGAGTAAACCATTGACCTAAACAAGGCAAACTGTCAGTAAGCCACAAAGTTTATTTTTTTAAATCCAATGTTATTGATAAAAATGAACTTAATCTCTTGTCAAGTTTGGTTTATGACAATGAGCTTCTGACACAGTCTTTCTACCCTGTCATCTTTAGTTCTTCCAGTGCAAACCTGTACCACGTGCTGCAACACACTCATAATGGAGAAACCTGTTCTGGTCAATCACAGCGTGACAATGAGCTTCTGACACAGTCTTTCTAACCTGTCATCTTTAGTTCTTCCAATGCAAACCTGTACCACATGCTGCAACACACTCATAATGGAGAAGCCTGTTGTGGTCAAACACAGCAGGAAAACAAAACCATAAAATATGCAACAAAAATCAGCATGACATGAACACGATAGATCATATTTTTGCATTTGTTGCATTTCCCAGGAGCTTACACAGGTCTGTTTTTTATTTAATTATCGCAAGAGGTACTAAAGTTAGAGGCCTGCCAATGGGGAACAGGTCACTATTGAGAGCTGTTAACTTCTTAATACAATTCACTACTGCTCTTTCAGTCACTCAGCAACTAAATTAATCATCTGTTAGAGGTTAGAATATTTTTCCCCAAACCTAACCACAGTACATAATTTCTTTCTTATATTCCACATTTTATATACATTATAAATATATTCATTTCAATTAATTTCCATGTATAAAAAACATATTCATTTCAATTACTGTGTGAACGCTTGATTGGAATGTAACCTGAAAGGATGAAGTATCAGATGCATGATAAACAGCATTTCTTCCTTAAAGATACAAAATCTGTCACCTTGTCATTATCTACCAATTCTCTCAAGTAGAGTTATACTTTGTAACACAAAGTTTCCATTACAAATATCCAAGTGCTTCCAAGCCAAAACCAAAGAGCCTTCCTTCTCTTGTACAAAAAGCAACCTACTCCAATGGCTACCAGTATCCTGACGTTAACCTGTAAGACAGCACTCAAGATTATTCTCTTTGAAAGAAAACACATATAAACTGCCTTAAAATAAACAGGAATAAGCTGCCTCACATTTACGGCAGGGCAAGAGCACAGAGGTATTGATTCAGATATAGCTTGTAGATATAGCTGTACCCAAAGTATCAACGGTTAGTTGCACAAGATAAATTCCTACATTAGATTTCTTGTTTTCCCATTGTCCCTTTTTCCCACCTTACTGTCGTGTTTAACACCTACTTCTCCTAAACTCCTACACGCTCATATACAAATATGCTTTCATTGCTATCAACTATTTAGTCCATATGTTCAAGGTATTTTCAAGAACAGATAGCAGTTTTCAACAAAATTGGTTACTTACAAAACCACACTTTCTTTACAGTGCTACTCAATTACATTTTTCAGTTTTTCTAATACAGAACTTTATATGATGTATATGATAAGAACGCATAAAGTACAATACAGTGTATTTCTAATACAGCAACGGTATGATTTGATATATATGCATACATAACTGGGCAAAAATCTAGTAACTGAAATAAAGCTAAGTTTCATTGTGAGGTTAGACTTCAGGTTCTGATTCAGAACCTATCTAGGTGTGTTATTGTACATATTTAACTACATATACAACTTAGCAGTTGGGTTTAAGTCCACTAGATGTCCAAACCTCACAAAGAATTCAACATTTTCACTCGTGTTTTACATTATAAGTTACTAAGTCCTTGGTCTATTGTTCACTGGTGAAACCACTGATAGAAGTAAACTATTTTCACTGAGCTGCCATCTCGTTTAGAGGACAAATGTATTCGGAAATACTAAGTTTCTCTTATTAACACCCAGATAAATGTAGACTATCATCTGAACAAAACTTCTTATAGAAAAGTACAGACAATTTTATGAAGTCTTAAGTGAACTTTTCTAACCGTCCCATTAAATCAGTTTTAAATATAAATTCTGAGTTGAATCAGAGATTTGTTTAAAAATATGTCTACTGTTAGCTTTTTATAGAATTAGTTTCAGAGAACAGATGGACATTTGAATATCTTCTTAAAAATGAGTATTTATTTAAAACTTGAGGTAGAAGAAAAAAAAAAAAAGAGGGCTGCATTTAGAGAAAATATCAAAGAGGAAGGTAAAAAAAATCCAAAAGGATGACTGGAATTTTTCAGGCTACTTTTCAAGGGTTAATGAAGTATCTAGAAGTATCTGAAAACACCACTAAGCAAACATTTTAGTGAAGTTCATCTTTGCAAACATGCTGGAAGATGCACATAGACCTGCAGTATATGCCTTGCCACTTCCTCAGGATTTAGCTTACCTTACTCCCCATCCAATTTTCTAGTCGTACTGAGAATACACAATGTATGTACTCAGTCATTAAATGTTCTCAGACATTAATACTTACTAATTATTTATTATTGTGGTTAATTTTGTAAATTTAAGTGCTAGATCTCACTTTTTCATTTTTTGTATTCTGGAACTTTTAGGGATGTGATTTATAAAAAAGCCAATTTGTAATGACTTACAAAAATCATTATATCAAGAACAGAATGGGTTTTTTCAAATCTGAATTATGCTTATGTACAAAATTATTATGGACTAAATACTGTTCCAGCAGTGTGTTGGGCAAGAAGCAAAATTATTAGGACAACGTAGATTGAAATCAAATAAAACACAGAGCTCAAATCTTTACAGTAAAATGAATTTCTTCCCCCTTTGTTGCACACCACAATTATCTCATATTCACTACGTGGTTTCTTTTTTCCTTTCCTTATTCTCTGTGTTTTTATCTGCTTCTGTAAGCTAAAGAATGAACAGTTCTAATACAATGACAACTGAAGCATTTTCAAAGAGGTTAAGCATGAACTAGAAAAAAAGAACATATAAAGCCAGTTACTTTCGGCCTTACTCAACACAGACTTAAAGCAAGACTCCGCTGACTAACACGCTGCATTGCTGAAGGTCAGCAAAATCTTATGTCTGCCTGTACTGAGAAACAAATGAATCCATTCATTGTAAGCTGCCATGAACAAACAATAGCAAATACATCAAATGGAAATAATGGAAAAAAGGGCAGAATGAGCAAAGATCTCTTCAGAGATAGAGTTGCAACTTTTTCATATACCTCTAACCACCATCGCTTCTATGTAATGTACATCTGTTTGTGCCTAAGACATCATCCAAATGTATTACTCTCTACCTACTCCTGTAACTTCTCTTTATGTTAGATACGCTTCTAAAATTGGTGCATGATATTCCATATATTAGTTATGCTAACGAGGTGTACTTCATCTGGCTGGGATGAAGTTAATTTTCTTCACTGCAGCCTGCACAGGGCCGTATTTTGGATTTATGGCCGAACGCGTTGGTAACAGAGCAATGTTTTGGCTACTGCTGAACAGTGCTTGCACAGCACCAAGGCTGTCTCTTTTTCCCACTTTGACCCCACTCCCAGCATGGGATGGCAAGAAGTTGGGAGGCAACACAGCCAGGAGAGTTGACCCAAATTAGCCCAAGGGATATTCCCCACCACGTCACTGAATGTTCAGCAACAAGAGCCAGCACAGACGAAGAAGCAGGGTGAGGGGCTGCCTCCCAACGTGGCTGATGCTTGGCAAATGGCTGGGCATCATTCTGCTTGTGGGAGGTGAAAAGGGATTTCTTTTGCATTGCTTGTTTTTTCCCCCTCTTTCCTTCATCTATTAAACTGTCTTTATCCCAATCAATGAGTTTTCTCACTTTTGGTCTTCTAGTCTCTCCCCTATCCTACTGGATGAGGGGAGTGAGCATGCGGCTGTCTGGGTACTGGGCTGCTGGTCAGGGTCAACCCATCACACAAGGCTATGTAAATGTAGCTTTAAATTTAAATAGCATTTATGTCTGTAGTATAAAATGTCAGAACTCTTAAAAAAGAACCTTATGCTACTCTAGAGAGCCCACGATGACATGCTCTACTGTATTACATTGCTCTTATATTCTACTTGTGGACCAGAGCTGAAAATCAAAGAGTTGTGCAAAACAAATTTCCAGGTAAACAAAAGGATTGTGCTCTTCCTATCTGAGAAAAAATATTAGTAACTTGACTGAAAAAACATTTCTTCAGAACTCTGTCACCCAGGAGCACACCAGCCCTCCTTCCCCTCAATGACATAACACCTTCTAGGGACAAGGTAATAACCACGTCTTTGAAACATCACTGAATGACGTTAGTTGTTCCGGAAATATCACAGAACTGCAGTTTACAGTAACCAGGTGAGTATCAGTTGGTTTTTTATGTATGTTTGTGTGGCTTTTTTCCTACCCTACCATTTCATTTAACATTGCAGTTATTCTTGTATGTAAATTCAGAGAACACAGACAAAATTTGAGTATCATATGATACGCAGGCTTCATTCCCTATATTTGGAATGCGTGTGTTATTTGGAAACAGGCAAGGCATGGGAGGTCTGCAAGGGTGAACCTAGTACACCAGGTTACATTTTACTCCAAGGAACAAAATGCTCTGGAATAAAGAATACAATAAAAGAAAATTATATAGAATGAAACACATACATTAATAAGAGTAACAATAGAAACTGGCCAAGGAAAATTCAAAAGGAAGTGGAAAATGCATTCATAATTTCCAAGGAAAAAAATACCAATCAGGCAAGATATAATTCCACCCCTAGAAAAATAGCAAATATCAGTGTTTAGCTAAAACAAAGCTCTCAGTAATTGACATATATCGAAGGCACATGTCCCCTTATATCCGTAGGTCATTAACAACTGCTTACCTATCATTAAGAATCTCTGTACAGTTACTTCCTATATATTTTTAAATTTAAATAAAAAAGACAGAAGTTGTGGGGTTTTGGTTTGTTTTGGTTTTTTTTTTTTTTTTTGGGGGGGGGCAGACACAGACGGACACAACACTGTAAATTAGAACTGAGTTTTCCAAAACCAGCTTGAACTACTTGTCTTGAAATTTAGTTCAGCTTAAGCAATAAAGTATTACAGACCACTGCTTTTATTCTATGAAAGTCTCACTAAGCAAATCTGCCAAACTATACCATTTCTTTTACAAATTAAAATAATTTCTGAGGAAAAGCCACTGTTCCAGGAGTCCACCACTTGCCAGGTGAAACTCCAGCTATAAAAGGATACACAGGGAGAATACCTTTAAAACTGAAGTTGGTGAAAAAACTCACTTTCCCTGTGATGATCCATATTCCTTCCCAGAAGACAGTAAAAATTGTCAATCATTAAGTTTATTTAAAGCTGTAACTTAGCCTTGTACCCTTATTTCTAAAAAGAAATATAATGGTATCAATTCCTTAAATGCTTTGACTATCAGTTTCATTATCCATTATGGATTTGATCCCACAATAAAACAGTCCTAACTGCCTTATTTTTGTACAAAATTATGGGGAAGGTTACAATCTGTATAAACATGTATTCTGTACGGGAGAAAAACCTAAACCAGGTTACTATACAAGAAGCTATCTGATCTTATTTAGATTAAAAAGCCACAGAAAAGCTGAATTTTTCTTTAAACCCACTTCCTCTATGCATTGGGAAACTTTCAGAGGATGTCGATTTACACTTGCATCTGAACGGCACTAATTTCCTGAAGTACTGCTTTGGGGCACGACATACAGAGAGAGAGAGAAAAAGAGATGGTGCCCTGGCTACGCTGCAAACATAAATGGGCAACTCCTGCTTCAATCTAATAAAAGTGACCTGAGCATGTCTAATAAATCAAGCTTTTCCAGGGGAAAAATGGAAGTGATTTTAATTTGTGAAACCTTAGGACTAAAGTCCTACTGCACAACAGAGAGCAAAAGAATCCACACAAACAGCAGCTGTGAAAAGAGGTAGTGAGAATCCCAGTTTTGGATGAGGAACCCAAGTCCTACACAAACTCTGCTTTGGATACCTGAGCTAATTGGTTTATGTGGTCTCCCGACTAATGTGATTAGCAGTGATCTTGTCCGGTAACAAATGCTAAGTTACCTGGCAAATGGCTGATGGCCATAAACATAGAGCAGCAGCAACAGGTATAGGAACTTCAGTAACTTAAGAAATTAAAATGGAGCACACTGAACTGGTGACTCCAAAGGTCAAAGAAAAATGATGAGATGGTTGTCCCTGGGGAAGACACCCACTGAGGCAGGTAAACAAGGAAACTCTCACTGGGAAGCCATGCACATTAAATGGCACCATCAGGGTATAGGACTTACCATAGAAGAGATTTTGAGGATAAAGCAGAGAGAATATTTGGTACTGTGTAAAACTTCCTATGAGATGTTTAGGGAAAGGACCAAAGACACTGAAAAAGAGGGGTCAAGATGGATTTGGGAGGAATAAAAGTGGGGAAGTAGAAAAGGACAAGAGAGGCGAGTTGCATGTAAAGAGGGTGTTGGTCAGGATGCTTGCCTGGCTAAGCCCTGCCCTGCACTATGGCCCATCCTGTCTCCTCATTAAAGCCCATCTTCTGCGTGGGTATGCTCCCAGCTCTGCGCCTGCTGGTGTGGGGGCCAGGGAACTTTGAGCTGGACTAGGCTGCAAGCACAGTACAAGGTCTGAGTGCCAGCAACTGGAGTGGGACCACGAATGCCAGGGGCTCACAGGTGCAAGAGACAGGGTAGGAGGTCTAGGGGTCACCTACTGCACAGACTGAGTCCAAGACCAGGTACAGGAGAGACTTTAACGTGCACATCTGCGCGCTGCGGGAAGGGGAGAAATGAAGCCCTCCATAACTGGCTTCCCTAACAATGCAAATGAAAACAGGACTGGGACACAAGATCACCCATGTAGAAAAATAACAAGGAAGTGTAAAGTGCAACCAAAACAGAGTGTTTGAATCATTTGTTGAGAAACACGCCAGTATGTGTGTTCATGATGAAGTTATTCAGATGTTATACCGTGGTGCTATTCACTCAGACTGAGAAGCAATGGCAGTTATCTCAGTGTCTTGCTAAAAATTAAATTTGGATAAATCTGAATCTAATTGCATTTCTAGGTAATCAAATTCCTCCCTATATGAAAAACACGCTGCTATATTCAAGTTAGTTTTCTTTGCTTACATCTCTCGTGCCTTCGGTAATCATTAATCATCCTACTGCAAAATGGCTGATGGTTCTGGTCTGGAACTTCCTCCATCAATGACTGTGGTAGAAAATGTGTATTCTACAAGAGTTACAACTTTCAAGGGAAAATTTCTGTTTTCATAAAAATTTGTGATTTTTAGACAACTGTTCCCAGTTGCATAGAAACATCCATCCTGCAAGTCAAACTGTACCAAAGCCAAAGCTAACAGGTTTTCCAGCCTTTCCAGTCCAGAACTAGGCTGGTGAGGAGATACAGATCCCACAGCTTTCACGTTCAACCAACTGAGCAATACTTTCTGACATCTCAAAACCTATTCAGGAACAACGTAGAAATCCTGGGAAGCCTAGATGCCAAGTCTACAATCCAAACAAGATGCTCTGTAGACAAAATTTCTAGCAGCTAGGATTTAAGAATGTTCACAATTTTCCAGAGGAAAGATAGATGGTCTCAAAAGCCTACTTAAAAGGTTGAAATTAAACATTTTCTCTAAATAAAATTTTAGAATTTCTATTCTGCAGAAAACACCAGCTGCTCCTTCCACTACAGATTTTTTCTTCCCATTAGTTTTTGCTAATTTTTGCTAGTTTTCGCTTGGACTACTGAACAGCATTTTTCATTTCAGATCTGGAGAAATACATCTGTTTCTGCAATAGATGATCCTTTCTGATGTATCCCTAAACATAAAAATCAAATTGCAGATCTCCTGAGAGAGTTTCCACAGCTCTTTAAAAATTACAGATTAAAAATACATTAAGTACACATATTCATACATCACAAACACATATGCATATACACACACTGTATGTAAACATTTTCATCCAATGTCTAGTGACTGGTCCACTTGAATGATATCATTCCTCTGCTTTGGCTACCTACTAAAATTTTCTTTTCCTCCTTCATCTGATGGAAATGTGTCTTGTAATGAAAAGGTTAATTTCTGGGTATTTATGTCTGGTTATGGTAACAGTTGCAAACGCACAGATTGAAGATTTTTTTTTTCCCAGTGGTTAAAGCAGAAGAGTACTGTGTACCTCCATCTGTCACTGACATGAGATGTGACCTTTTTAAAGATAAGTTTCTTCATTTTTAAAACAGAAATTATATTAACCTACTGTACATCAGAACATTAACTTAATTAATGTTTTGGGGAAAGAAAGCTTAGAAATAGTCAGATGAAAAGCACTTACAAGATAAAATAATATTACTGCTACAAATCAAAACACATTTGGGCTGAATGTATTAGAACAGCTGTTTCTAACATCAGGATTTACGTAGAAAAGAGATACCAAATTCTATCGATCATTCCAGTCCCTTGTTAAAACATGTGAAGAAGGTTACTTGCACTTTTGGCAGTCATACTTCCGTAATTATATCCTGAATAATCTTGAAGACTTGTAGTAGCTGTATAGTTAGATAAATGTGTAAGTAAGTAGAAGCAAAGAGACCAAAACCTCATTCAGAAGTAGGCCTTACATTTATGACACTAATAATTTCCATAGCAACATGTTGCAGTATCAAACACAGACATCATGAAATTACATCTTAGAGTTGAGTAAAAGCAGCAGTAAGGGAGGGGAAATGCTAATAAAAAGTAACAGAAATATGAATCAAACCTGCTAAAATAATGAAATCCTATTTAAAACATCTGTAACCATTTTTGGACAAGCTCTTAAAGATTACTTCCACTTGGAGAAATGCCACTCCATTCTTACCAACGCGTGGTTTTCACATTCATTTAACCTACATTACAAAAGTTAAAGGATGATCCCTAAGTCTCTGACAGATATTATTTCCATTATTAGAGCCTATGATTATTGACATTTAATTCTCATGTGAATCAAAATCGTGCATATTTAGTTTAATATTTAAGCTATATTAAAGCTAAAACTTATGATGTAAGTCTTGTGATAAAAGTGAGGAAAACTGCCTTGGATTTTGACACATCCTCCCCAACTTTTTGTTCAATAAACTTTCAGCTTCTTAAAGTAGTATGAGTAAACCACAAGAAGAAAGTTAAGAAACAAATTCCGTGTGCATTTCCCATTTTATACGGTTACTTCAAAGGGAAAATGTAGTAATGGTAGTAATAAAAATAAATAGTGACAATCTAAAAAACTGACAATCTAATAGCTACCATGTTGTGCTCCACTGCAGTGTACTCAACAGAGTATGACATGGTTTGACTCAGCCTTCCGGAGACTTTTCCTTTCTCAAGTGTGCAAGATCAAGCTGAGACATCACTGGCAGGCTCTTCAGAAGAAATGACGTTGAATTAATTTAATCCAATTAATTGAAATAACAGAAATAGGGACAGATTAATGTAATTTTAATGCAATTATCGGTTCCATCCCAAAGAAGAGCATCTTGAACTTACAATATTTTGATTCTTAAACTCCTGCTTCTCTCACTATAACCATCATCTTCCCTTTGTTACTGTCTCCTTTTAGTGCCACTTCTTTAATTTCACTATAGGTCATATTTTGAGTGCTAAAGAGTAAGCGTTTCTCTCGCCATACGTTTGCAGATATGAAGAATAACAGTGTCACAAAGAACAACAGTGTCCTGGTCTTACACTTCATAAAATGTAACAAATAATAATGAAGTACCTTGTTCTATCCCTGCCTTGGAAAGTAGTTCAGATTTTTCAGACACAAATAGCGACAAAGTTGTTTAGAACAAGTATGCCAAGTATACATGCTTGTATGTTTGTACATACTGTTGGTTGACTACATGTCTAATGATAGTAGAAGAAAAATTAGCAATCCAAGGTGAAGGAGGAGCATTAGTTCCTTTAAGAGAGCTCTGCACTACCACAAATTATTGATGCTCAATTAGTGTGCTTATTTCAGGACCAAGTGAACAGAACTATTAGCGGAAACCTGTCTACTGGATCCAGTCATTTGGATCATGTCATGTTATCGTGTATGTTAATTATGATCTGAATCCAAAGGGAGAAGACGGGAGGGGAAGGGAAATGTAAAAATATGAGTCAGTAGCTTTTTGGAGAGTTTTAATAATCAGTTTAAAATTGACAATTCAAGAGATAAAAAAGCTAATAAATAAAAAATGTTCATGTACCACCACACAATATATTAATTAATGTGGGTATGCAGTAACTAAACCAAATTTCTGGAGATGCCCTAAGGCAGGCAAAAAGTAATATCCAATATCCTTTGATCTATTTTGTGAAAGTTTAACTATACTCTTTGAGCAGAATTTAAACTAGTGCTCCGATCCACAAGTAAAACCCAGAAGCCAAAAATGCAGGACTCATTGAATTCCTTAACTAACCTTCTCTAGTGAGGATCAAATGTTAATGCTGTCAGACACTCCCTGCTCTCTCTCTTCACTCCTCCCTTCCCCTCATCTCTTTCCCCAGGTAAGCATTAATTAAAAAATCTGAAGCAAAAACCAACTTGACCATCAACACTGAGACAACTTCACTTTCTCAGACAGTGCCACCCTGTTGAATTTGATAGCCACACACAACTTGGAAAGAGCAAGTAAGAACAAGGTCTCAACTGATCATACAGGTTCACCGATAATGCCATTATTTCTTTTCTAAGTCATCACTCCCGTTTTTAGATTTCTTAAACCATTGCTTCTTCAGGAACTGGAATCCATTGCTCTTTTCTGCCCAACCAGTGATGCCCTTTCAGTTCAACGATGGGGTGAACAGAAACCTCACTCTCCCAACTCTTCTTGCCCTTGACTTGATTTGGAAGTACTCAGCATAGCATGAAGAGTGATCCTTCTCTCTCAGAGCCAACTTGCCTCAAAAAGGGATTATTTAGTTTTTTAACTACATTCTTACAACAGTTGGTACGTTCAAATGTACAAACGATAACTACATATTTTCAACAAGTATCTATAAAGGATAAGTGTGAAAGACAATAAACTTCATACAGATTTATTGTAAAACTATGAACCACTGTTTAGAACAGGTATTTCTTCGGCTTACTACTTTGACCAATGCTGAGAATCTGCATTTTATCAGTGTCCTGGTTTGGCTAAATCAAATGCCAGCCCAGCCTTAAACAGTGACAGCGAGTTATGCATCTGTTGACTGATCTCAGTGTAAGGCCCATCATCATTCCTTTGCTAAAATACACATCCCTGTTTACGAAAAAACTAAAAGAACCTATTGGTCTTATATTCAGAAGCATCAAATTGCTATCATTATTTACTTGCAATTGTGTACAAAACAACCAAAAGAGTGAAGTATGAATCACTATAATCATATAAAGAGGATAATACTTGCAGCAGTAATGAGACATATGATAAGGAACAATAGGAATTGTGATTTTACTTGGGAAAAAAATCTAATAAAATAGTCTCTCAGAATTAAATTATAGTCTATTACATAGCACAGAGCTTTTCAAAATTGCAAAACTGCTGTCTTTATTTTGTTATTCACCCCGAACTAGCAGCTCTCAAACTTTCCAAATTCAATTGCTCCTACCCCAGCCCAATTTTCCCATCCAATTTGTATTAATCCAATCACAGTACTGAATGGTTCCCTTGTGAGAATGCAGACCCTTAAGAGAAAAGGCTAGATGTAGTTAAGGTATTTAACAAAGACATCACACTGTTCTTAAAGAAATAAAATTAATAAACTAGAAAACTTTACCTTATATAGTCAAATTTGAGTATTTCTATATTTCAGTGTTTAAAGTTGGCAGACTTACTACTCAGACTAGTAACAGTAAATAGGGTCAAATCAGTGTTCTTTTTCAAAACTCCTATAGATTTCTACTAACCCCTGAGCCTAGACAAATCATAAATAGCAACACAAAACCAGCTAAGCCACCAAGGGAGGAATACACATGAATGCACATGAGCACGGGAACTGCCCCAGCCAAAGAAAATTCTGAAGACTAGTCAGACACACAGCAAGGGAGGGTGCAGTTTTCTGAAGCATGCTGCACCCCAACACCCCACAAAGAACTTCACCCTCAGGACCCGAAGTCCGACATACGTGGCCAAGAACAATTCAACCACCATTGTTGTTGGTTTTTTCCCCCACTTCATTCACTAATCCAGAGCACTTGTGGATTATGTGGGAGATGGCACTAGAATTTGCATCAAGCACAACTGCCCCTTTTTTGAAGCAGGCAGCAGTCAAACTCAGAAAAAAAGCGTGATGTGGGAGCTAGTCTCACCAAAGGTTCCCTTCCAAACCCAAGGGTTTAGAGTACTTGCAAATGCAAAGCAGCTGCACGTTCTGCTGGACTCAGAGAGAGTTCTCCAGGCTGCCCATGGGTCGGATCACACTATGGTTCAGGTAAAGAATGATGAATGTACCTCCAGAAATAGCTAGTAATATGTTCAGCCTATTTTTTTTTTACCTTTTCATACTACGCTGCTGTCTTGAGAGGCACGGAGAACATGGAAAGTAGAAACTACAGAAACAAAAAGTAGAAGCCACTACAGACATCAGAAACTTGACACTATCTTGATTGTACCAGTAGTCTGGCTGGTCTCTGATACAGGCTAAAAAGCTTTCATAGCTCAATTCCAAGAGAAAAACTAGGGGAAGAAGAGATACTAAATCTTCATAGATTAAGTTTCTTCTTACCCTGACTTTGCATTCTGAATTGGAATGGCCTTTCACTCAGTCATCAACAGTGACCTTCATTATGAATTCAATTTAAATGAATTCAATTTAACTGTTTAAGAAAAATGGGTCTTATTATTTGCTGCCTTGTTTGTACGATATAAACGACTACATGCCTTCCTGGAACCAGTTACTACTTGTAATGAGAGCATCCCTCTGTTAGTACTGGACCTCCTGCTTTAAGTGCCTGTATTGTCATCCTCAGGAGTGTTCTAGCAGAGAATATGTTGTATAGGCAAGGCAGCACCACTGGACTGAGTCAGTCCCTAAATTCTTTACACAGCTACCACACAAAATGGAGCTAGGAAGAACCTAAAACCTCAAGAGATGTTTAGTTTTTTTAAAAGCGTATTTCAACTCCATTTAATAAATCTTCTCGAGTCTTGGAAAAAAAAATAGTAAGAACAGATCAACTGGGACAAGATAAAACGATTCATGAACTGGTAATATGGAAAACAGTCAGTATACGTGTGCCAAAAAATGTGCACAATGGTTTGAAAAAGAAGTTCCAATATGTTCTCTGTCTCCTAAGTGAGTAATTAATATTTCAGTATGTAGCTTCTGCTCCTTTGTGCTACTGAAGTAAATATATTTTGGTGATTAACAGGCAAACAGTGATATGCTTAGGGTCGGGCATCACTACCTGAGTCGTGAAATGACAGAATTCTTTTACCATTACTATTATTGTTCTGATAAATTTTATATTTAGTTTGAAATCCTGCAGACAGAAGGGCAGTTTCAATACTGATTTGAGTACAAAATTTCACAAGAAATACACCTCTTAACCCACTATTGAACTTACTCTTAGTCCTTTTACGCCAAAAATCTTTTTAGTTCTCTAAAAGCCTACACATAATGGTGCCTACGGACTAAATAAAAGATGAACACTGACATTAGTAGGAAAAAAGTCTGAAAAAGAGTATGCAAGAAAAAAAAGGCTCATTATCCTTAAGTGATTCAAAGGGTATTGTTCTTGGCAAATTTCCTCCTTGGTGCAACCATTAGAATTCCTGACGATGCAGGGAATGAACAGTCTTTACTTACTACTATCACAAAAAACAAGCAGAAGAGAAGCAAGGAAATGCTCACCCAAGTATCATATTCCTACCTGAGACAGAGCCACACAAAGCTGTAAAAAGCAGCAGCTTTGAATAATCCTTTTGCTTTTTCTGTTATGCTTGCTTTCTCCCTCACAGCCTTATTAACAATATTTCATCCAGGATTTCATGATCACCCAGTATTATCTTCTGCAACCCTGACTTCTGCCTGGGACTTCCTACGCAATACATGCAGAGGAGCATCTCAGCACTGTGACCCAGATCTCTGTGGGATCTGCGGTGAGTCGTACTTTAGAGGCACCCATCCCTTCTTTTTGATTGCCATTTTCCAAATTAGCTCGAGTCCCTGACTTAGGTGACTTACCTACTGCAACTAAATGCAGGGAGCTCAGTGAGCAGAACAGAGAACTGAATACTCAGATCTCTTCAGCCTACTTCTAGACAACCATACACAATCCTATGTCTCCAGGGACAATAAACAGAAATAACAATCTCATTTTGCAAGAAAGACTGTTAAGGCAACAAACAGCCAACAGAAAAGCAACTGCCTTAAAATCATTTAGTATGTTAGTATGGTCCCTAATATTTTCAGTGATCATATGTACGAATGCGACACCATCCAGGATAAAACACTGATTAATGCTCAAACTCTCCTTTTCCTTCCTTCGGAACATTTCAATACTGAGGACTTCCAGGCTCTTCTAATTTAAATGGGAGCTGAAAAAAACATGTGGTTTTAATTACTAGAACTTGATCATTTCATTGCCAACAGACTCAGGCTTGTATGTGGATGCCTAAAAGACAGCAGCTTGTTATTCCAAGTCATCACTTAATTGTGGTCCAGGCCCACTGGTATTAAATGCAATTCTTACTTCAAGCCATTTTGAAGATATTCCTTTAAAAAAGAAAAAAAAAAAACACAAACCCCTAAACTCCCCCTCTGAAATGGAGAAGGAAGAGAGGGAAAGAATAAATTTTCAACTTTACATACACAGAGAATGATTAAAAAAAAACACAGACCAGTCAGTATTTGGGTAACAAAAATCTGGCTTGCACAAAAGTCATATACCAAAATAGATAAGTTAGTATCAGTTGAATTTTAAAGGCTACACATCTTTTGAGGCCTTCCAAATCACAACTAACATAGTTCAGAATTCATATCTCAAAACAGAAAATGCTTATCTCTGGATTAGGCCAAAAATATTTGTAAGATACTACTATATATTCTTCATTTGCACAACTCATTTTTCAGCTGCCATCCTCCAAACAATTGGCTAAGTTCATTAACTACATTGTTAAACAATTCTGACATATTTGTTTAAAAATATGAGAAGGGAAGGGTTGAAATTAAATGAAACATGAAGTATTCTGTTGCTCATGAAGTTTAGGCATCTGTGCAAACGTCTGGGTGCCTGCCCATGCAAGTGACTGTATACTACTCATGTGAATGAGTATGTTTGGTGTGGGAAGAGCTCTTCAAAATCAGCTTCTAAGGAGCAAGCTGGAAAGAAATAAATGATCAAGCAAATGAGAAACAGGCAATGCTGTCAGTCAACCCTCTGGGTTCAGAGAACTTAAAGCACATGATCATTCTTAATGGCTCAGTTCCCTTGGCAAAAGAATGAAATAATTGTTCAAGTCCCCAAGAGATCCATGATTCTCAATGCTTAAAAGCTTTTTAATCTGGATTTGTTGAATTATATGCAGATTTGAGGACTTTGTAATCCTCAAGCAGGAGGATTAATCAAGTAATACCTAGCATAAAATGTTCCACCAATATATCGAAACACAGGCATGACAGTTCATGGAGTGTTTTTATAAAAAACAAGACTGAACAAAACAGTGAGGAGGAAATGCTTTCCATCATTTAAAATAATTTACTGAATAAACACTTTAAAAATATCTTTGGCATAAGTAACAAGTAATAAAATGGGCACCAATTTAACCAAGATGTTCTTGAAAAGTAGGTATTCTAAAAGCTCAGTGTCCCTCACAATTACAGATCCAAAAGCTCATACAAAACGTCAGTAGCAGAGAAAAAAAACCTATTTATGGTAACACAGCATCCAAACCCAAACTACTGTCTCACCTCTGTGTAAATTGTTTACATGTGCCACCATGCCATGTTCTGTGCTGCTCAATGCAGTAAGTGGTGCCGCTACGATGACCGTAAAAGCCTCAGACAGCGCCAGTAGCGTACACCGAGATTTCGGGCCAGGTTGTGCCATTACACCGTATCTCACCTAAGTGGTTTCACAGCTACCAACTACTGTAAGCAGCTGTAGGACCTATTCCATGTAGATACCAGAACAAGGCTTCTACAAAGCAAACCAGTAAGTTATTTTATGATTTAAAGCAAGATCTAGTCCATGTCTCAAATCTGCCTGATGTATTATGTTGAGAGGAAGGGTTATACAGTTAATGAAAGTGCTTAAAAAATACATCAAATTTTTCAAGATGTAAAGTTATGACACAAGAAAAGGTCCATTAAGGCAGGGGAAAAAAGTAAAAAAAAAGCACTGATTTCTGAGGACTTAGGATCAATCTTTCTGTGTTTGAAATTGAGTGTGCAATCCTCACCCAAGGGGTAAGCAATCTCTTTAAGCCCATGTAAGGGACAATTCCACCTTACTTCCAAATTGGAAAGAACTGTTTTTACCTGTCAACCTGTCGTTTTCCTAATGATGACAGCTTGCTTTTTCTCTGCCTAGTTTTACAGTCCTGAGCCAAGTGAAGATCAGAAATGAATGATCATTGTACTCACCAGTGCAAAGGATGGATAAGGAATGCTACGATTCATCTCTGACACCATGATGCTAAAGGAGAAGCAATGCTGGTATCTTTCTCAAGAAGATGATGATAGCTAAAGGTCACGTAAAGACTCATCCACTATATAGGTAATATCATTTAAGTCCTCCACCAACTGAAAGAAGACATTACCCTTATAGCTATGAATCATAATGAAAGGGCAAGCTGTGCTTCAGAAAAATTTCAGTTTCTCTTACTCTCACCCCCCTGATTCACAAGCAGCCCATCAGTTTTGTGCTCTTCACAGGCACTCACTCACACAAACATCACTTTGCTCATTGTTATTATGCCACATGTTTTCCCCAGTGACTTGTTCAAGAGATACTTTGGAAGGAAAAGAAATAGCAGAGGGAATAGGAATGGAAAACATTATAGTTTCTGATCTTGAAAGACTTCTGTGTAAGCACTTTTCATTGATCATTAAGAATGGGAAATAATTATTAACACTGAGTTGGCACAGCATTTATAATTTCTTCTGCAAATGAAATTTTGGGTTGAAATGGGGAACAATCTTAAATTCTGATAGTAGTACATTGATAAACATTGACTACACCAGGGAATTTAACTGAACTTGGGTTTTTTATGACTCCATCCCTTTCTGTTTTAAGAGTTCATTTTGCCATTTGCAAAGACATGCTATTTCACTATTTGAGTAATTTTTTGATTTAAAATTAATGTTGTGAGGCCCTCAAGAAATATGAAAGATTTCAAAGCCAGCAGATTCTGATGCAATTTTTATACGCAGTGAACTTTGTAGCAGTATATTTCAACTCTCATGATGATATCTTAATATTTCATGAACGTCCTTCATTACTTTATGAATTTCAGGTAGTTATCTAATCTAAAAAGCAGTCTGAGTAAAAGGAGTATTTGTTGAATAACACAGTTCCCTGGCACAGACAAGTGGACTTACATAATCAAATCCTGCACAATTATTCAAATGTTTGTCTGTGTTGTCTATATTCTCCAATTCTGATGTATTTTCCTCTCAAGATCAATCCATTCATGTTTTTACTTTTGTAGACGTCCATCTAATAAACAGGAAAATTAAGCATATACTTTAAAAAAAAGCAAAATTATCTCTTTTTTCTTTCTAACACAGAACAAAGGGGATCTTCCTGTGCTAGGACTGTTGTTTTGAATATAAATGGCAATTAAAACACAGTCTTCGTTTTCTGACAACAGTGCTTTATGTGGAAACACTAACATGAGGTAGAGTACTGTCATATCATCACAGAAATCAGTTAGTATCAGTGCTGAATAAGTGTTAGGAGACTTGCTAGAAATGTTTGTTAGTTGGGTTTTTTTTACTCTGTAATTAATCATTTGCACGATTTTGTAGCTTTTTAAAGCACACAGTGTATGAAGGGTCCTTATAGTTAAAAGGAGAACAAAAAAATCTGACTGAAGTTCCTTCCATGAATACAAAGACCACAAATAAGGTAATTATATTTGTCATGTTATTCAAAATGTTGGAGTTGTCTGGTGTGTGCCTAGATATTAAACAGATGCTTTAATTCCTAGCTTTAATTTCTACTTTCTCTGATCTGCTACAATTAACTCTAAAGAGAAAAACTGACACAAGATATTTCTGTTAAAATAACTTACTTTTTATCTTACTATGTCCTAGAAATCTTACTTTTTTATTGTCTCTTTTTTTACCAAATCAGAGAGTTGCCATGTTTATGCTCCCTTGAAAGATATACGGAACAATAAAAAACATAGGACTCTGGTTAAATATCCCACAATGTCTTGGTATACTAACAGAAAAATGTGAAAGTGATGTTACAACCCTGCTGTAAAGAATTCAGCAGAAACTGAAGCACAGACTATACATTCCCAGGCACAGTGTCAGGAAAGTATTTTTCTGATTTTATATATAACTTTTCACAACAAAATTAATACCAGCATTCTCTGCCCTTCGGTAAATCACATTCTCCCTTTTTCCATTCAGCGCCTTGCAGTTTATTCATTCTAACTCCTAAATACTAAGGAGAAAAATCCTTAACATAAGCATAACACTTCAACTGTGAACTTTGTGCCTATTATCAACTAGCATCTGAAACTTTTCATCATTATTATTAAATATTTTGTTGCTATCAGATACCGTCTTTTCATATTCTCTTTGCCTTCCCCAAACATATGATTTCTGCTACTGTTCACCAGTTACACTCCAAACACAAAGCAAATGATATATAAAAGATTGTTTTATTGAATAACGAATCTATTGTCTAGAATAAGTACAAATTGCAAGTGATGAGCAATTACTAAACTCCAGCAGTTTAAAACTGGAATTCTGCTTTGGGCTTATATCTAAAGTAATCATTAATAATAAACTATGCATTAGAGTCACTTTTACCATGACATACATAGTTGGATTTGTACATACTATAGAAAAGTCTAACTTTTGTAAAGAACCTAGATTATATCTTCTAAAGGCAAGAACACATTTATAATGTTAAAATGTATAAATACTGAGCATTTAGTGCATCCGAAACTGTGTTGTCTTAATCACGACTAGTATAAACAATCAAACAGGGCTAAAATACTTTGTCCAACTACACCATAAGTGGCATAATCCCCTAAGAAGATTTTTCTCCCCAGGAGGATAAATTTTAATTGCACTTTTTGTCAGTACAAAGAGTTAGGGAAAAAGACGTGTATTTAAAAAAGCTCTATAGAGTAGTAGGAAAAGATATACATTCCCAAATGTGACTGGTAGACCAGATGCTTTGGAAGTCATAAATGAAAGAAATTCATTTCACCATTAAAAAACATCCAACATATTATATTACTAATTAGCATACACATCTGTTCATTAAAAGGGATTGAGATTGCCCTGTTAGTACGTTTATTGACTGAATTTTATGTGCTTAAGGTTAGGCATGCAAATTTATACTTCTACTTAAAGATGGTGAAGGTTTAAGTGAGCCAAGCACTCAAAACTCCCCATTTTCAAAAGTAGCATTCATACTGTTACTACTGCTACTGACTAGTCCTAGTCTTACTAAAGAGAAAAGGCATCTTCTGTCTTGTTTAGCTAACAATGGCTGTATTTCTCCTACAAAAAATAAAATAGGAAGATGAACTCCGGTGGTTTTAGTCATTGTTAGCAAAGCATAAAATGCACGTGGGCTTTAGGGTTAATTCCTGGAGTAATTAATGAGGAAAACAGAGATGAAAGTGGGAAATTAAAGAACCATTGAGGAGTCAGGATAAAAGGAAGAAAAAACTAAGGAAGAAAGTCAGACTTGCCATGGAAGCTCTACACCACTCTCATAAAAAGGTTACCTTTAAAATAGCATATTGTTCCATTAATATTAAGGCAATTCGTTTCATATCAAATAGTATTATATTAAATTGAATCTGTAGTGTAAGGTGCTAGTTTGATTCCTATTCTTCTGTCAGCATCCTTACTCTTCTCAGCGCACCCTACCTATGCTAAAAAAGGGTCCGTCTCATGTGAATGCATCACCAAATGATAATTACTCCTATTTTCTTAAGGAAAAAAATCACATGTTCAGCTATTAATACAGTGGCTATCAGTGCCCCACCTACCATCCCACCTTCAAAGCACACCTTGATGACATGAATCCAGAATTATTTCATCTGCAGCTAAGGATAAGCTTAACATAAAGGAGCCTTTCTGAAGTCAGGTTAAAAGCAGCTCTATGAATGCAAACCAAGCTAAAAACAAGCACTAAATTATTTTAATCTTGTTACCGAACAGAAACAAAACATTACAAAATGAAACCAATTTATATTATACAAATCGGTTTCTCTACTCTAAAAGATCAAAAGAAATGGCAGGGCTTTTTTTTTATGGGTGTAGGGGGAGGAAAAAAGTTGTAATCCTTGAAGACTTGTTTCATACAGCTGTGCATTTTACAGAAGGACAGGTGTTAAAAGATTCTGTGCAAATACAGCCTATAGATTTTAAGATTTAGGTTAGACCCTCTTCAAAACCCTGAACAACACCAGATTTAACTCAAAAGAACATTAAGTCTCCATAGTATTGCATGCCCAGGCTTACCCACCCTTGTTGAAAGCAGTACAGAGGATTGCCAGTTATTCAAACAGGTGACATATTGTGCATCCTTAGAAGTTATGCGCGGCAGGTTGACACATCTTTACATTCAGCATCCAGTGGCACCCTCAGCACAGACCTCCCTGCCCAATTCACAGCATGGTGCTGTGAGGATAATGAGCAGCACCTCTGTGCCTTCTCACAGGTACGCAGGAATACAAAAAGATGCACAAAACGGCTTTATGGCAGTGACAGCATATTAACATGCAGATAAAATGCTTCCCAAGAACTGGTCTTTTCTCCCCCGGCCTGCTGAAACACCGTACAAAAGGATAGCAGCACATATCCCATCTGACTGCTGTTCTCCTTGGATGACCCGCTTAGCGCTCAAACAAAGCTTTCAACATATAGACACACATATAGGTTATTTACTGCATGACTTGTCACTGAGCCACACCGGCTAACAAATAATACACATAACCACTATGTAAATCATTTTCTAGCATAACAGTTTGTGCACTTGGTCTGTGAATGCCTCTACTGTAAGACCTTTAACTGTCAGGACTTGAAACGAAGGGATGACCAACCACCCTCAAACCAGGGAGACTTCCAGTTATCCCAGGCAAAATTCTTCTTTGTGCAGCCCTGTGGTCACCAAATCCATTGTACAGGAATAACAATCTCTACCCCTCCCTGTATGGTTTCCGCAGGACCACCAATAGTCATCTGGAATAATTCTATATGGAGAGTCAACCTCATATTAGGTCAGATGTAAAAAGAAAGACATTTCTCCTCTCCGTGCTTTGCTACCCATGTGCTCTGACACGTATACACTGAAGACAGTCCAGCTCTCCTTTCACTTCAGTCTGGGTTAGACCGATGTGCTGCTATGAAAAGGATAGTGAAACAGTATATGAAACCAGAACTCAACATAAAATTGTCCTGCAAAATTCATAAGCATAGCATTCATAATTCAAGGAAAATACCCCCCAAAACTTGCATATAGTAGACACATAGTTCAGGAGGACTTTAAGTCCACTAAGAATTAAAAGCCTTGATAATGTAAGAGTGTGGCATGCCATTACTGCAAAGAGATTGTTCAAAGGCCTTTCAGACATAAAACAGTGAAGCTGTTTTATCTAACAGCCAAGAAATGCTTGAGGATTCAATAATCCTCAAGCAAAAACACACTGAATCCAAGAGTACAAATGCATTGCACAAATTACCATACTTTAGCCAGTCTTTAACCCGCATAATTCCTCACAGTATTACTTAGTAAGTTCTTAGGTTCAGTTTTCTGAGAGAAGATAACCACACATGTTCCCATTTCTGATAGGAAGATTAAAGACTGAATGGCACAAGGAAGGACAATCCCACACAACTGAAGCACTTCAGGCACCCAATCCTCATTATATGAACCTGACCATCGTATTGCAATGACCAGTCATCGTGGTCATTCTGAAATACTGCATCAGTCTAGATGATACTTAAGATACAAATGGCTTAAATCCCTCAGACTGAAATCAGGATCTTCCTTTTTTTATTGAGATCTGACCCTAAGCCACCAATATGTTCTGTCATTCCAGCGGTGATTTCTCTACAGAAGTTCCGAGAAAAACTGCAGAAATACACATGGAGGAAGCTTCTGTCATAGTACATACTGTAATCATTTCAAGTCAGTATGACACCTTGTTATTGCAGCGACTGAAGTGCATTAGATAGGCGAAGTCCTTACTACGTGGCCTAGGTGCAACATCCTAAGCACAGTTGAAGAGACATATCTTAAACTTTTCAGAATTAAATTGCATTTGATAATTTGTCTAAAGTAAATTTGGTGAAATGAAATATATTCCTTTACCCTATTCCTGCTCCTCTCTCTCATGATCTAAGTGCACAGCTATTGACAATTTAGGCAAAAATATTTTACCTGAAACATCAGGCATGACTCTACAGAGTCCATTATTCACACAGGTATTTTTTTTCTTTTGTTTACATTTGCAAGAAATTACTATTTTTGTTTAACTCAGTTACAGCATTGAGTTGTCCTCAATGTTAAACATTGTCTTTTAATTACTACAATTATTTAAAATGTAGTTAAGAAAATAAATCATATCAAACAATTGAAAGAAGTATTCATTTAATAAATCAGCATTTCATCCAGGTATGAAAAGCCGCAGACTTCATGGTAAAAGGATAAAAGTGCTTTTACATGCACAAGTGTAAATGCATGTTCAGTTAGGCAACAAGCTTTCCAACAACTACGACCAGTAAGGAGAAATATTCAGCTAATACACCTTAAGATATCATGAAATCTGTCTAGCAAATAAATAAAGGGAGGACTACAAAGATAAACAGACTTACACGTTGTTTGAACTTGTGTGCAAAATACTGTATGTTTTGAGTAAGTCTGCACTTGTGTTCTCAAAACTTACAGGCTGGGCTTTTAATGTTGTGTTCAATCAACCTCCTGCTTGCTTTCTCATCAGTGTAGCATCATTGCACAAACACACAGTCAAAAAAATTAAGAAATACATCGTGGATTTTGCTGAGCAGCCACACTGGTTTCAAGAGAGGACACAAAGTGAGGTATTCAGTGAACAGTCACTGATTTTGAATTCCATAAATATGAATTTTACTCTTCTCATGTGTTTCTGCACTTACAAGTAAAGACTCTGGCATTCTTTTGCTCTGCATGGGTTGTCTTCTCACTCTGCACATACCTTAGCATCAGTTCCTCTTGCTGGAAGCTCCTTACTCAGTTTTAATCTAATACTGATGATCATTACTGAAAGGGTATGCAGAAAAGTGGGAGGGAAGTAAGAACACAGAGCTTGAAAAAGATTACTGTCATCAGTGATGGAGACCAGAGTCACAGAGCAGCAAATCAACCCACGCAACTTCCTAGGTGCATCAAGGCCTTTGTAGGTTTGAACAGAGAAACTAGTTACCAGAAAACCAGCCAGAGAGAGGAAACACATTTGAGCTCTGATATTGCAGCTAAAAGCAGCGTGCGAAAGCTTCCCAGGAACTGATAAGCTCTGAAGACCAACCATCCTACTGAGTTTACAAAAGCCGGTACAGTCACGACGCTGACTGCCTGTCAGAAGGGCAAGACCATGGGCACACACAAACACCACTATCAAGTAAATGTGTTGGGTGAATTGTTATCTGCTCTTAATAATAATGGTTTGATTTACTTCATAATAATAGCTTAATGAATAAAAGGTGTCCTAAGCAATACTGGTTGTGATTTGTGTATCCCCTCAACTTGTCCTTCTACTTGGGAAAAGGGAATTTCCCCACTGTCTGAGTTTCCAACACTGACAAAAAGTATGATGGCTGTTTGTGGAGACGAAACCAAAAGAAACATGATCTTAATCAGCTACAGTTTTCTAGGTCTCCAGTAGAGAAGATATTAGCCAAGAGCAAAGCTTGAACAGTGTGCTGGCACTCACCGAGATCCAAGGAAAATGGTCATGCTGCCAAATGTAATTTTCCCAGCTGCCAGTAAGGTTTGGTAAGTCCGAGTCCTGCGACCTTGGACAGAAATTAAACCCTTGCAGACACAAGGGTAGACTTCCACCGAAGAAAAGGGTCAAGAACAGAGGTAAAATAAAAGGAGATTATGTTGACAGAAGTCGCTTTTGTTGAGCAAACAAAAAGCAGAAAAGTAATTTTTCAGAGTTTTGATTACTTGAATTGAAATAAGCTGCTGACTCAACAGCAGTGGCAGCAGATGCGTAAGGCAGAAAAAGGTTCAGAGAGTTTGAGAGAGTAAAACATAAAATGTAGCTGCTTATTTTCCATTATTCATCGCAGATGGCTGTTAAATTGTCTTACTGTATGTAGTAAAGGGCCAACCAAAACCTGGAATTAAAACATGAAGCTCTCTTCCCTACTGTCTCCCTTTTATATCTATCCTGCCCACATATCATTAGTATCACTGAACCTCATGATCCCAGGCTTGCTTGATCTTCTTTGAAAACAAAAACTGACATCATGCATTTAGCTACGTTCTCAAATGTGACCGATCAAGTGCCTGGAATTTCACAGTTCGGTTTTTTCCAGTCACAGCGATAATACATTATTAACTACTGCAGCTGCAAGAAAGTAAATTTAAAAGGCAGATCTAGCCATAGAGTTAAAATTTCAACCACTGTATTGCAACATATGCGTGCAGCTCATCTATTATCGCATTTCTACATGACATTATATTAATGTGCAATTAAACCACCTCACAATAAGAAGTCAGATAGGACCTTTTGTCTGCAGTAAAATCCCTGTTACAGAAGACTAGGGAGTATTGTGGGTTAAAACTCCTATTATAAACGGCACAGCAATGCTGGAAACGATAAGCTGTAATTTTAGCTACAGAAGTTATAGTCCCTTACTTCTCATTTAGAAAATGTATGCTATATATTGACTGTTTCTGAAGTCTCCTTCACTTGCTCGTCCTAACTGTTTAATTCTGTTTCACTATGTCTCTCTTCTGCTTGTCCAGCACTGTCTCAAATCTCTCTCCAGAGCAGCGACCATGTATTGTGAAAGAGTGAATCAAGTTACTAGCCACGCTCACTGCATTTATGATGCACCAGAGTTGTAACAGGAACATGCAACTACGGACACAAACTGTTTCTTCATTTTAGTTCTCCTTCTCTCTCCTTCTTTCCCCTTCCTTTTTTGTTTTCCTTTTTTTTTTTAATAATCTTTGTTTCCTGGATTGCATGCCTTCATCCACAGAAGACCTGGAGGAATTCTCTTAGGGTAGTAGTAGTTCTATTCGCTTAACTCACATATGATGTCTGCCTTAAAAGTGTACATGACAGAAATGAATATAAGTTATCACTGATTCTTGTTTGCCTTGAACAAACGTCAGCAACAAATACTAGAGAACAGACTGGACAAGCACTCAAAGGAACATTTTTTTAAAGGAATTGAGGAGTTAAATTGGAATAGAGGCATGAAAATATCAATTGTTTCTTTGTTCTTAAATATTTTTTTAATTATAATTATATTCAATTTAATTATAATTATATTCAAAAGCTTATTGCTTTTCAAAGTAGGAAATTCTTCTTTTTGGTCCAAGATATATTGCTGTAAACATATTCAAAATCAGTATGAGCTGACCCAGGACGTGACCTAGTCAATCACATGAGTGCAACACCTCAGTGCAATTACTACCTGAATATCTACATCAGATGCATTATCCATGCCCTTTTTTCCTAATTTACATGGAAAAAGAATCAAAAAAAATAAGCTACGAAGAGCCTCCTTCATCTGCAAGCATCTTAACTACCTATTCAAATCACCCAAATGCCCTCAAATGCAACCACCATGACCAGAACATGATAGTGGTTTGGTAGAGCCATCTACTGATTAAAGAGAAGAAAGGAATAATAGTAAATTATTTCCTTCACCACTGATTTCAGATTAGGCAAAAAACCAAATATATAAGGAGCATATCATTATTGAAAAAGGTAATTCGCAGTTTGAAGTTTGGTTACTCCTGGTAAACCAAAGAAAAGTTCTGGACAGCTGAAGCATAACAACAGTCCAAACTGTACACTTAATACCTTGGTTCTTTTACATCTTCAGAGACATTTGTTCAGGCAAAGTGGGTCTTGCAGCTGTAACAGCATGAAAAAAAGTCTTAAGATTGGCAAAGGTTACACTATCACAAGGCTCCAAGCAAAACAGGAGATAGTCTGGTCTAGTGTATTTAGTACTTTCTCACTGGTGCTCCAAGCTTTAAGAAGAAACTTCTCTCTCTTTTAAGATTAATCAACAGAATAGTAGAATAATGAGCAATTAATAATATGCACTAATCCACAATTTTTAATGCATGTTAAAATACAAATTGTATATTTCGGAAATTTGATTTGCTATTAACACAGAATATTGGAATTATTACTACTTTTTTTATTTTGATGGACTATTACTGTAAGCCAGCATAATGGCAGGGCAGAGAAAACACCATGATGTCTCCTGTAATATGCACTATAGGAAGATGAAAACAAATTGTCTTCTGTGCTTCTAAAACCTTATTCTCCACATTTTAATTCCGTATCACTACTTAAAATACAAGGGGAAGAAGGAGGTCTTAAAGAAAAGAAGAACTGGAATAGGAGATGAAACAAACTTACATGATGATTAAAAGTAAAGCACTACACAGCAGTCACCATATATGTGACTTATTTCATAAGGTTCACGCAGTAAGATGGGATTTTAAAAGTACTGGTAGAAACTGAAACATAGCACTACAGCATAATACCGTGAACACGCACATCCAGATTAAATGGTTAGGAAATGCAAGAGTTAATTTCTACAACATTGCTACCTAGGTCAAGAATACAGTAGTTTGTTTTCTAGTTTGTCTTATTAAAAACTTATTGTTTCATGTTTTTTGGTTCACACTTCGGTGAAGTGAAAGGAAAAGGCAGAGGAAAGAGTTCATAATTTTGCTGTCACTAGGATTTCACTGAAGACCCTTTCCTATGTTAACAGAGCAGATACATTTGGTAACTGTTTCTTGGCAACAGGAAGGAAAGCAAGTAACTTTTTTTTTTTCCTCTTTTTTTAACCCCACAAGGAAGCATACAGCTTGAGAGTTAAGAGACCATGTGGTACTGCAGATTATCTTGCATTTTCCATAACTCTTCTTGGATCTTGCTGCTCAAATTTCAGTAAAATTAACAGGATTTCGGTACACTTTGCTGCATCTGTGTGTAACAGAACAATAGTAGATAGCAGATTCTGAATCGGACCGCTTGAGGAAAAAAGCATTACCCATTCTGTGGATAACCATGTAAGTTTGCCAGATAGTCTGGCAAGAAGGTCATTCCTGTGAGTTGGACTTGCAAACCCCCCAGATTTTTCCAACAGAGAGATATACAGCCATTCTTCACTTGGAGTGCATCTCACATGTCTGTAAATTACGTTTCATCATGACCTTGCTGGTGGAAGTCTTGTTTCGTTCGTCAGCCTTTCAAGGCTACAACTACTCAACATTATGGACTACTAGAGAGGTTGCAGGTCTCTGAAGAAACTCAAAACCAACCACTTGCCTGTACTTAAAAACAGCTGCCCTGTTATATATCTGAAACACTATGTAATACAACTTCCAATGTTTTACAGTCACAGACCCATATAGAGTTACAATTTTCTTAACTGAATACTGTTTGAACCAAAAATCATCTACTGGGAATAGAAAAATTTACAATCAAAGCAGACTATTAATTAAAATAGAACTACATATTATTTTTAATTAATATATGTTTGACAATTTCCATTCAAGCTGCGCAGAAACTTAATATAATACTAATCATTCTTCATTTTCTTAGTACACTTGATGAACATGCCCTTTTTCTCATCTTCTGAGCATTAATAAATATTGGACTAAAGCACTGTTCTAAGGTACTTCAACTATCTGCTCCTTCATACACATTCAGTTACGTAGATTAATATACATTTTATGAACTGTGTCAGACGACATATACGGCTTACAAAAAATACTCAAGAAACAGAATGCTCACTAACAAAATTAAGTAGATCTTAATCATACACGAGCACAAAAATCTCTATTAAAAGGAGTCACGTATTTTGGAGTTCACAGTAGCATCTGCTTTTCACTCAGCTAATACCTTACCTTTTCCTCTGCTCTAAGCTATGCATGCAGTATACAAAAAACACGCTAAGACACAGAAAACTGGCACTTCCAGAATGGTATGTTAAGCACAAAACACATTTCCATTTATTCTTCTTTTTAGTTTTTGGGACATAAACAGCCATATCATAACATAACTCAGTATTTTTATTACTACTATATAAACTCAAATACAAATAATGAGGATTTTAACTTATAGTTCAGAAATGAAACAGCAGGTTAGTAGCTTAAAAGGCTACTGTATTACACTAATAATACTGCACAAAAAATAAACATGTGAGGATATCTCAGTTCAAGAACTAAACTCTAACATTTAAATGCAGTGGTCCTCCATTCATCTGGCAGATAGCAAAGTTTGTGGTATTCAGCAACCTCAATGAAATGACAGCTTACTGAATAAATTTTGATGCTAAGCCTAACTTCTAATATTAAGAAGATAAAATTATTTATGTAAATAATCTTAGGCTTGTGAGCACAATTAGCATTTCTTTTATAAACTCAATTCAACCCCAGATCTCCTGATGTAATGTAAATCTAGTAGTTGCATCTGTCCTTTCCCAGGAAGAAAAAAAATTTCTATTTAAGAGTCACGTAAGTCAGCAAGGTGAGCGTCCAACTACCACTTCAATTATAGGCTTAATTCAGCCCTAGCTGTGTAACCTACAACTCCGAAACACTCTTCCTGCTCTTCTGCTTGAAGAAAGGCTCAAAGGGGAAATCTAACGATGCCACGTGCTGAAATACCTCATCGCATTTGGTGCTTCAGAAAAGCCTGCTGTTTGTCCTCACACTCTTCATGCAAGTGTGACTGTTTCTCTCTAGTTAACAAATTTTAGCTTGCATTAAACCTTATCAGTAAACACGGCAGTACTGCAAAATCAGCAATTAAGGCCTCAATAGCTTCCACCAATTAGAACCGTGGTGTGCCAAGAGCTACAGCAGAGACAGATTGTGCGCCGGGTTTATTAACTCATTCTTTTTGCAGTGGAACAGCTAAGTGCCTCTTTTCTGGCCACATTAAAGTAGATATAGTTGTTTTACAGTGACATATGCCTCTGCCTTAAAAAGCAAAACAAACCCCCCAGAAGGCTGTGAATTTTTCATTTGGGAGCTTTCACATTTATACCAAAGTGACTACTGTCTCTAAGTCAAGTGCAACCCACGCATTTCTATACCTGTTGCTATACAGACAGCACTTTTATTGGTTTCAGTTTTGAACCATCTAAAGCAAACTGGTTTTCCACCTCTGTTTGTACCCTCATCCCCTATCAGGGCTTTCCCCTGATCCGAACAAAACTGTATAATACAAGTGCTCTGATGGGGACCTTATTCACATCAGTTACCATTTCTTCATCAGTTCTGGCAGAGAAGGGAACTGTTCCAATCAAGCTTTAGAAATCCATTTGCACAGACATTATAGGCAGAAATGAGTGATAAATTTCAATGGAGAGAAATCTTTCAGTGTAAAAAAATAACATGAGACTTTGAAGGATACCTTTAGCATTTCAGATGTTACAGTGTAAGCTCTTTCAGGCAGGGACCACGACGGTGTTAGGCATTCCTATTCTCCCTAGCCCAGTTGGACAATGATTAATTTGCACTGCAGCACTAGAAATCATGAACAATTATAAGCTATGGTCTTCCAAAGTGCTGCATATCTCCAGCACCTTTTTTATTTAAATGCAGATAAAGAGGCAGGCCTACAAGAAACAGTATTATGAAAGTCAGATTTCCTTCAGCAAAAGAATACACGTTTAAGTCTAAATGTTAGAAAATGTCATTCACTGCATCTGTCAGGATAACTAAAATGCAGTAGTAACAGCTATTCACGTAACAGAGTGCATTTAATATGATCCTTAATATTTCAGATTGATTTTGAAACAGAAGAAAAAAGGAGAAACCAAGATGCATATGTAACAAAATTTATATTTCATGAAGCTTAATTGCTGTAACTAGGGCACAGGGATTAAAGGCCTATGCCTAAGGCATCTGGTCCCGAGGACAAAATATTACACAAGCATTTCAATTTTTGGCTTCAGATAATAAGTTTTTTAACCCTCCTGATTCTGAAGAAAAGCTGAAACATTAAATCTGAAACATTAAATCTGAACAAATCCCATTTACATGGGACGCATTCCTAAAATTACTTTTCTACCTAGAAAAAGAATTTTGAAAATGAGGAACTCTTCTATTCAGCTTAGTTTTTAGTAGCATTTTCTGGGATTGTTAGAACTTTACCTTATGAAACTGCTGTAACAAGGGATTGAAGGAAACTCGATCAAAATACTCACTGTGAGGGTGCGCCCTGTGGCTGGCATGTAACACCTGCAAACACATACAAAGAAGTAGAGAGATTTGCACAATCAAGGGCAGATCTGGCTCTCTTCAGCAGAGGTCTTGCCCTGTATTTCTATATAAATTCACTACAAACACTAGTGATGATTAAAAATTAAGAATCTCTTGGTAAATACATATTGCTAGTTGAGCTTCTTCCATTTTCACTATTTCAGTCATGATCATCCTAACAGCTATGCAGGGAGCTCTGCTTTGCTTCATAGCTCTCTAAAGTTGACTTCAAAGGGTAGCAAGTAGCATATTCCATTTCAAATCCCCTCGTTTAACTCAGTTCATCTAGCATACATTTGGCTCAGTCATGAGCATCGGCAAGGGCACAGCTGTGGCACTACCATGGGTTAGCTGAGGTCCATGAAAGTCAGTATCACTTACAACTTTTTATCTTCTCCTAGACTGAAAAGCCTGACGTACACTGAAGGAGGCTGTATTTCTTCATGTGCTTTTCTACTGACAAGTAGATATTTGGCCTACAGCTCAACCCTTTTTAATTAGTACAAGTAAATCAATTAAGTATATTAGGAAGTGTATCTGTTTGTTTAAATGAGAACAGGTATTTACTCTTTCTAGTAATTTCAATTACAGAAAGGAAAAGTGTTAATTTTGCTACCAGAGTATCAAGAGATTCACCTTGAGTATTTCTTTCTAGGAGAAATGACTATAAGCCAGAGAGTAACATCATACAGGAACGCAGCAGAAACGACCGATTTGTGTGTTCAGAGAAAGAATAAATAAAAAAAGGATTCCAGGCAAAAATTATTTTCTGACATCAAGAGTTCTGGAAAATACACCTCCAAAAACATTCTGAAATATATTTAACCTCTGGGTTCTCTTAGGACACAAACTGCATTATGGTGTGATCATGTCAAAATCATGCCAAAAATATTTACAAATAACATTTACTTTTCTATTTTCTGCTTCAGTTCAAAAAATCCCAAAGCAATACATCTAAGCATCATAAGTAGATCATTATATAAAAGCTGCTAGAGTAACATTTATCCTCAAATAAGTACAGTACGAGGCTCACCAGTATAAATTCTCCTCTCATTGCCCATAAATCTCATCTAACTCTATTCCATGGCTTCTCCACAGATTCCTCAAGTCTCATTGTGTGGCTTCAGTTTTCAAAGCACCTCAGACGCCTCATTCCAATGGTTTAGCCAATGTTCTCTGCTGGCTGCTAAGCCATTAGCATTAGCTACAGCTCGCTTTCACGATTTGTAAGCACTGTCTTCGTCCCAAATAATTAGGAAGCGTTCAAAACCAGTCATTTCTAAGGATCTCTACAGGCATTCAGACCTAACTCTTCAAAACAACCTGAATCTTCTGAAATGCTGGTGACCCAGTAATATCCTGTTTGGCCTCTGGGTCTTGGGCAAGTCCTGTACCATGCAATGGCTTATATTCTAGAAACCGAGCCCCTGCATTAACATACCTACTCTACCTTTAAAAAAACTGCAGTCTCCCACTTTACTAAGAACTCTGGGACCACAAAAATAATTCCATTCCTGTTTTTCTGCAATGACATCAGAACAGAGCTGTCTGCTTCCTTTCTTTCGCTCCTTATTCCTTCTGCTATATTTTTAATAATTATATATTTAACACATCTCACGCCATTATCAGAAATAATAGCTGTCGGAGATTCTGTTCCAATAGGGGAAGTTAGATCTTAAGTTTTTCACTCTGCTTTTTGTAAATCTCACTTTCACTAATTCACACCAAAATTTACATGCAAATGTAGATTTACTGCTGAGAAACTTTTTGCCTGTTGCACAGCTTTTCCTGCAAAAATGTTTCATCTTACAACTTGCCAGAAGCAATTAAAAATGTACGTACTCAGAATAGTGAGATCTAATGAAAGGAATGATTACATACACCAGAAACAGCTGATCCAGTTCATCTACATGTTCGCATTTACAGCGAAAAGAAGGATATTCACCTATTTTTTTTTTTCCCTTCTTCTTTAGGATAGGTCTACATTAGACTTTTCATTATTGAAAAAAAACTAAAACTCACAATTATTCAATGATTGGAGAAGTGTAACATGAGGAAGGAACTGCGTTTCATTAAACACGTTACTGCCTAAGCATGTTGACACTGCATAAGCTTAGGAGTATATTCAACCAATACACTTCATATTAGCAAAGGCTACCTGGTATCCTTTCAACCTTTTGCTTTGAGCAATGACCTACTGAAGAGGATAGAAATCTCTCAGTGATTTCAAAAGGCTGCGGAAAAAGATTTTATTTTTTTTATTAAGGGCAAACCAGTACCCTGGCAATACTGGCTGTTACAAATCTTCTTCTAGAAGTACTCATGTCAGCATTACTATTCTGGACAAACAGTAATTTAACTATCTCTTTTTTAACCTCATTTCTTTTCAATAAACGCTTCTGTAGCACTTTTTTATTTCACACATTGTATAGGTAGATTTCCTCAAGCAACAATACATTTTGTCATCTCTAGACTCTGCAAGTGGACTCAACCGATTCATCCTACACCCTGCACAAAGTCCCACAGACCGTCCTCTATGGGACCACACAAATACACGCTCCCCATGCTGAGCTCTGAGATATTAATTGCAGACCAGTAACCCCAGCAGTTATGAAATTGGCTCATGGACCGTATTCAGCTTTCAGAATTGCTCTGCCAGTTAAGATGTGAATAATTGTGCCTTCAACATTTTCAGTATCTTCTTTTACAAGTGAAACCATTCAAAACTTTAGATTTTGTGCTACTACTCTGGTCTCAAAAAAGGCAAGAGACATAAGGTCTATCAAAGTGATCAGCTTCAGACTTGTTGCATTCCTATTAGTGACACCTGCTTCTAAGATAAAAATTGATGAGCAATCATTTTTATCAGTATGATCTGGGGGAAAAAAAAAGCAGATGATTTACTTTCTCTATATATAAAAAGCTGAAGTAACTTTGATAAACAAATCCTGACTGTATAAAGAGACATTTCATAGCGGAGTTGAATGGAACATATTTTGCAAGCAGAAGAACATTCAAATGGACAGTGATCCTGCCTGAGAGGGGGGCTGGATCAGAAGACCTCCAAACATCCCTTCCAACCTCAGCCATTCCATGGTTCTGTGACTCAACCTATTACAAATACACTGAATTATTCCAATGTTTTCTATACAGCGGTAGCATCTAGTAACAGTTTTGACCATGATCAGTGCTAGCCAACCTACATATCTAAAATGAGAATTTATCACAAGTTTATAGTTGAAGCACACAAAATAAAGAAGTGGTGGATGAAAAGAGATTATACTCATTTTACAGACAGAAAAGTTAAGCTGAGAAAGCCCAGTTTGCATTTACACTAGCTTTCACTATGCTGACAATATAAGGGGCCTTAACGCAGCTTTAAATTCAATTTATGTAGTGTACAGTGGGTTTAGTATAACTGAGAATAAGGTTGGAATGAATCAAATCGCTCAAGATTATAAATTATATCTCTGAAAAAGACTAAAATTTTACTTTTCTCCTATATAGCCCAACATGTAACCACAAAGATTTCTGTCTTCTAGAAAGGGCTTAATTCATCAACAGTGCAAAAAGCTCCAAAAACCTTACTGTAGTTTGAGATCCAAGGACTACAGGAAAAAAAAAAAACACAACAGTAAAGTATCTCTTTTTTTACTGCTCTTCTTGTTACAAGTATGGAAAATTAACCTTCTAGCTTTGTTGTTAGAATGCTGTTGTTCTTATATATATACACATGTATACACACACAAATGTTTTTCTCTTGAAAGGCAAAAAGCAGCATTATATTTCCCCTCCCTCAAAAGAATTCTTTCTTTCTGTATTTGTAGCTCTAGGTCTTTGACTTTTTAGGATTATCAGTAACAGTATACATGGATATAGTTCAAAAAACTGTAACTTTGAGAATAATACTACCAAGCATCAAATTCAGCACTACATACAGACCTACAGCCTGATATATCCTCACTACTACTTTGATACTCAGAAGCCAGTAATTTTATTCTCAGATATGAAACTTAAGCAATCCCAGGTGATGGAGTCTCAATCTCTCCCAGACAGTAGGTAAACACTACGCAACTTAAAAGCAAGAATCACCAATATAAGAGTACACAATATGACTAATATTTGGCCTTGCATAATTGATGGAGAAAATGATGTTCATTAAGCATGGCATCATATGAGAAGCTGAGGACCTTCAGCACCTGCTACATAAGTCAGAGAGATGTGCACATATTTAGCAACTGAAGGGACCATGCACTGAGCAGCTATAGCTTGCTTTCATTATGCCAAAAAAACAAACCCTGTTCTTTTTCTGTTCTCATATGGAAACTCTACATCCTGCTGAGGTATTCATAGAAACAGTTTAAAAGTACAGCTTCAAGAAGAAAAATAAATATCATTCAGAGAAAGTATTACTATTCTAACTGCATCAACAAAAATTACTTTTATCAGCAAAACAATTTCATTTGAAAGTACCTTATTATCACACTAATCTAGCGATTAATAATTTAGTATATCAACTTCAGTTAAGATGGAAATTTTCTCTGTTCTTAGTTAAGCTTCATATTTTATTTTTCATTCTCTCATATTTGAACTAGATAACACAATTACTATATCAATTACTTTACCAAAGACTGCATTCTCTACAAGCAGTCTAATAAGCAAGAACAAAAAATAAAAGCAATGATAATAAATATATTTATCACAATAACACCTGAAGGCCAACCACAAGCAGTCTCCTCTTTCTAGGCACTGTACAAAAACTGCAACTATGACTACTCCTTCACAAAACTCTTTTGAATTATTTTGTAAGATTTCATTTATTCTGTTCTTTTTGGAGGAAAAAAAGTAATTGCATGAGAAAAGAGAATATACCAATTCACTCTTGAGGGCAAGGGACCTCAGAGTAACAATGTCTAAAAAAACATTCCAGGGACAAAGAACATTAATTACAAGCATCATGAGCTTCCTCCTCAAAAATGGTCCTAATTTTGTTCTACAGTAGTGAAAAACTTTTGATATTAAACTTTGCTATTAATTCTTTATGCCATGAACAGGTAGAGGAAACATGCTGAAGAGCCTTTCCTCCAGTAGGAAGACAACGTGTAACTTTTTTCCCCAGATCTAGTCAATGCTGTGTGTTTCTAACTCCTTACTGACATGTTAATGAATACAACCTTCCCGAAGTTCGGACCAGACAAGCTGGAGATAATGAGGGCCAGTTTGGCAACCGAACAGAGAGAAAGATCAATCTTTTAAAAGATTTACACACTTTCATTAATTATCATCCTAATCTATGTGCATCTGAAGTGAAGAGTAATTCCTGTGAGGCTGCATTTGCGTGGTCTTGTAACCTCTCAGTATGATGGCAATGACACATTTCACACATTACAATTTTTAAAAAGCTGCAAAATCTGGAAGACTCATTTTCTAGTGGAGTTCACTGAAAAGAAGTGTATTTCATTACTACCTTACAGACAGCATTGTTTTTTTTCCTTAATTTCTAAGTAGACTTCAATACTAACATTCAGCTTCAAAACTCTTCAGTTTCAGTCTCAGCTTCCCAAGACAGACTCTGTCTAACCTAGTCACAGTACTCCTAGAGTCAGCAGATTCAATTCTCAAACCAGCTGAAATTCTCACTGTTTGGAATTCTCTTGACTTGTACCAGGTTTTCAGCTATAGCGGTTTACTAGCTGTGCTAAACAATCACACAAATTTTCTTCTCAGACACAACATGTGGGTTTGTATTCTGAATAGCAAAAAAAATATAAATGCTTGCTATCTATTAATGTGACAAAGCCATCAATATACATTTACTGCAAACTCTACTCTCCCTCAATTCTTCTTTGTAAGTTTACAATTTTGTACTACTGTATACAAACTTTCTCCACAAGATTAAAAGGCTTCCATCTTTAACTTTATTGAAGAAATTTTATAGTATTTAGAGTTGAACTACATATTTTATCTGGAAAAAAATTTCAACTAAAAGATGACTAATTGTAGTAATACACCAGTATCTTTTTGAATCTTAGAGCTGCACTGCAAGTTGAAGAGATTAAACACACAAAAGGCAGCACATTTACAATTATTATTTTAAATGTAACAGATCTGAAAGGCTACAGTGTACAGTAAAATACCCACATTTTGGTTCAATAACACATCATTAATTTAAAGAACAGTGAGGGATGTACTTCAACATCCATACATATTAAAGTATTTTTCAGCTTCAGCAAAGAGAATATTTTACACTGCTTGCTATGACCGTATATGAGTATATTACCTGCATCATGACATTTGTGAAAAGTTGTCCAACTAGCAGACCTTTTACATAACCTAAAATAAAGGATAAACTTTCCAGGGTAAAGTAGACCCAAAATCCTTCATTTGTATTTAAAAAAAAAGAGCATTTCAACACTTGCTTTTTTGGAAACTCCTCATTAGTACCTATCTGAAATGTATTTTCTATACATAGTCATATATAAAAATGTATAACTAACAACTGATTCACATATGCTGTTGCCTGAATATGTTGTTGCCAGGCAACTGCTATAAAGCATTCTGCACTGCTTGCAAAAATCTGAATGAATGATTCCAAGAGATTATTTCTAAAAAAACTAGGAAGAAAACTCACTACTGGAATGACATGAATAATTCCTTGTGTATTTCAAGGATTCACAGAGAATGTTCCTTCCATAATTACCAATTTGAGAAAGGACAACTCCTTTGAGTAGGATTTGAAGGGCATTCTAGAACAAGGAAATTCATGTTCTATGCATGTGGCTAATGTTCCTGCCTGGACTCTGAACCAAGGCCACTGAAGTTAACGGGTTCCTTTAAACAGACTTCAGGGTCTTTTCATCAGGTCTTTACTGTCCAACATAGGACAAAAATGACAGGCTCCTAAATGAAAAACCAGAAGGCCACCACCTTACAGGCAATACAAATAAACTCTTAATAAAATGTTACCATCTCACAATACGCAAGTGAAAGAGATCAAGTCTACAAACACTTCTTTGTGTAATCTTCATACAGCTAAGGTGTAATCACCCAGAGGCTAACGGAGTAAAAACAGAAGCATCTAAAACACACTGAGAACATGGATGTGATACGCCATCTGCAAAACAGAAACTATTTGTCCCTTTAAAGAACTGCCATCCATTATAAAATTAATAGACCTTTGGCTATCAGACCTCTTGAGAATCAAGAGGTTGAAAAGCACATCAAGAGAAGCAACTGGAAAACACAGCAACTCTGAAGGGTTTACCACAAGCCCGACTCACCAGCTTCTTTAAACACAAACATTAGCACAACAAATTGTTGGACTTTTTGTCCTTCTTTACAACGGCTGCAAGATATTTCTTTCCATTTCCTGCACAATATGCTTAATCAATAAAAACCGGTCAAAAGCTCAAAATGATTGTTCTCTCCATAATGACCAAATTGGAAATCCATATGTTTTCCATTTAATTCTTCAAATCCATTCCTGTAACTGTAGCAAGAAGTAGTATCGAAAGCAGTAATTATTGGTATTTTAAATTATACTTTCAGTATTAAGTAGTAAATGTGACTAGCTTCTTTAATGGATTAAAGTGAAATCCTCTTAATTCCATATCTCAGGTTGTCTTGAACTAGCATGAAAAAGGAACTCCTTAACGTGGAAGAAATCTGGCATCTAATCTAAATCCTGTCACTCTGGAGCATTATAAAAATTAAAATAAATTCATTGTAAGTAAGAATTAAGTTTTCACAGTTTCATTTGAATTATTTTTATGCTCCGAGACGTAACTCATAGTTTAGGTCATCCATCAGGACGTAGTTATAAATAGCAATCTCAGTGCTTTCAAACAGGCTGAGCAGATTTCCCACAGATAATAATATAAAATAATCTATGGAAAGGATATCCATTCCAGGCTGCACTATTTGCCTGGGCTTTTTCATTTGTTTGTTTGTTTCTCAGAATACGCTATGGCAAGTCAAAGAAATAGCAGAACCTTTACTCTGCCCTCTGTATTCATCACAACCCACTTACAAAGCTGCTCTCATCAATCAGCGTCATCTCCAGCTCAGGACATTTTGCAGATCCCTTTGCTTTCTTCACCCTAAATATATACACAGTATCAATTAAATCTTAGGGGGTTGTAAGACACATACCGCGCTATTCCAAGAGGAACCAAGCTGCCGTCAGAGGTTCATAGTCACAGCGTTGTTAGTGCCGATTGATCAGACAGGGTTAAAAGCAGCAGGAGAAACACTATGTTCGTTTCCAGAAAAGGTACCTGTAATGATCTAAAAGTATGGCTAAAAACAGGGGGATTTATATGGTAAAACTTTTCATTTGGTGACTAAGAGCAACCTGTTATTTATCACTCAATCAAGACTGACTGGCAGGTACAATTTTCTCTTCAGATAGCAGTATTAGAGTATAAGCTGAACCACTCAGGAAATAATTCTACTCAGTATGTGGAAACACATAAAAATCAGTATTTATTCACCAACTGAGTGAAAATTCCCATTAGGATTCTTTTGTTCTGTGGCCAGGGCATGTGGAAAAAAGACAAAACCAAACAAACAGATTATGATTTCGAAGGTTGATATGGGTCAAAACAAGACTATCAAAGTGACGCAACGCTCGTTTTTAATTAGACTTCCTAATGTGACATCAAATTGTTTTTCTTCTAAGAAACAGCACTTCAACAAGGCATGAAATCCTTGCAGCTTAGTTTATGAGGAGGTAACAAAGGTATTCCATACTGCTACGAGAAAGTTTGAGCCTATGAGCACAGCCAGCGCAGTATAAAATTGTGTCATATGAATTTTAATGTGACCGAAGTATGAAAGATTTCAAAAGAACAAAGGCAGCACAGTCCTGTTCCATGCTACACAAATGACCTATTCTGATCTGAACAGCACACCACATTACAATCAAATTTATTTCAAAGGAGGGTCACACAGGTCAAATGTAATGGCTGCAAGAATGAGTTATTTCCTTTATGTAGTATTAGAGAAAAGCAAAATATCAAACA
>NW_009632705.1:0-3585 GCF_000690535.1 Cariama cristata | reverse complement strand
CAGAGCACTGAAAAGAAAGGCGCGTTTAGGCTGCAGGGAAACAGATTTTAAAAAGAGGTTTTAATTACAGTTATCCTTACTGACTACAGTTTCTAAGTTTCAAAGATCCTTGCGATACCTCAATGAAGACGTCATGCATACATGTGAGACTGTCTACTACACAGGCTTTAAGATAGATATATTTAAAATTTCAAGGCATCATAGAAATGTTTTATATACAGCTCATGTCTAACAAAAGTAAGGAGAAAGGCTAAGTAGTCTAACTGGTTGGATGTCTCTTCGTGGCCTGACACCTCCATGTCAGAAACACTGATATTCCCAATGGAATGGGATGTCAGATTCCAGCAACAGAGAGGCTGGTAAAGCTCCTCATTTTGGTAAGCTGACTGTCCCATGCTACATCAAAAGAAGCTATTTTAACAACAAAGCTATCAGAACAATGAGATGTGCTTGAAAACACTAGACGGTCAGAAAACATACAGAAATCCATTCAGCTGTAAATCCAATGGTAGACAAGCACTCGATGACAAGAGTGAAAAGGCAGCAAAGTGATGATCAGGTATCACCAGACAAAAAGTAAGGGCAAATTCTCATAGTACTTCTCACCATGTATTTCCATCAAGACTTGGGCCTCATCTTTGACTTCAAATATCCTTTCCAAACAGAATCACTTTTGACGTCCTGACCACAGAAGTTCAGAAGGGACATTTGTCCATCCTCTGTGACTGGAGATGGCCCTCGTGTACACTATGAATCCAATTTGCAAATACGTGGGGAGTAAGTAGCCAGGGTAACAAATACTTAAAGCATGGTATAGCCATAAGAAGTCAGAAGTAAACATGTTATACCTTGTAAAAAAAAAATTCAGAGAGTTTCTATTTTACAAAGTACAAAATCAATAAAAGGAGGCAACCAGAAGACAACTTATGACTTGGGGTTTTGAAAACAAAATGCTTGGAAAACTAAATTGTACCAGAAAGTTCACCCCAAATCAAAGGTGGTTGCTGTTGTGTGGTTTTTTTTATTTAATAAAATGAAATATGCGATCTGATTTTGCTCTACAGTATTCTGTCACTCAGTTTTACCTGAAACTTCACAGGTTGTATTATACTGAAGCATCTTCCATTTGATTCCCAGCCAGGGCTCCCTCAGTCACCAAGACAGACTAAAAGCTGCTCTGGAAGAATTTCTACAATGAGCTGGCTACCAGACTAAAGGTTAGAATTAGTTTTATTGCCCAAGTCTAGCACTAAAATTGGTATTAGTCACCTCAGCTCTCCAAGTTCTAATCAATTTACTTTTCCAGAAACACTGAAATATTCAAAGACCACAGACTATTATGAACAAAAAAAACAACTTCCAATGTGCAAGAACGAAATGTGACCAGCAAGAGATACAATTCTGTTTACGTATTTCAAAATTATCTTAGCCTTAGTTCCAGAAACCATAGCTCTCTTCCTTCCTTTCAATATTTTTGGAGGTTAAAAACAGTCAGTTGTTAACAGATATTTCTATTCATGAAAACTGATGGATTCACCTACATTATGACAGCTCTAGTGTAATTCATTAATATTTGGATTTGGAGATAGACATAAAAGGGAAAAAACCACAACCTTTAAGGTTTCACTTAGTGAATGAAAACTGCATTAATTTAGAAATTCAGTCACAAGAATCCAATTAGCTACGGATATACACACACATAATCATACCTTTCAACCATCACACTCGTTTGAATTTTGATACTGTTTCCTATAAAATATAATCCACTTTACGTTGTACTTAACAGATTTATTTAGATGTGCATCCCCGTATGTTGTATTTAAGCTTATACTACCACCTGCCTGAGGCTATGTAGTCTAAACTGTCACCCCCACACACCTCTTCAGTAGGGAGAAAATCCTCCACAGACACCGTATGAACTGTTTCACTTCTGCTCAGCGTAGAAGTATAATGACTCCGACCATGAATAATACCCACTCAAAAAAATGCAGTTATAAGTCCCCCTCAAAAAAAAAATATCAGACTAATGTGCTCAAAACAACACCTCTTCAGTAGGGAGAAAATCCTCCACAGACACCGTATGAACTGTTTCACTTCTGCTCAGCGTAGAAGTATAATGACTCCGACCATGAATAATACCCACTCAAAAAAATGCAGTTATATGTCCCCCTCAAAAAAAAAAATCAGACTAATGTCTTCAAAACAAAATATTAAAGCTATTTAAGATACACCACAATGAAATATCACCGTCTTCATAATTGCATTTTCACAAGTCAGCAAGTATCATCCAAGATTACTGTAATATGAACTCCACATTTGTTGCATATACGCTATACATATAGGTACATAAAAGTACTCACATAGATACAGACACGCATATACACGATTTCACACTTAAAGGTCTCCGAGATTGCTTCAAATATAGATTTGCAAATCCAACAGATTAACTCTGCTTCCAACTACCAACATGAAGGTGAGGCGATACCATCATCTCACTGCTTTATGTTGGGCCCATCTAATAACACTGCTGAGCTGGGGAAAAACTGATGAGCAAAGGTTAAGCAGAGGACTGCCAGAAACAAACAAAGGCTTAGAAATTGCTTCTTCAGATAGACTAATGCTTGCCTGATGCATGGAGTGACTCTGGGGTTGCAAAATCATTAGTAAGAGCATTCTCTTTGGATTTACAGCATCTCTCAAACATTTGAAGTTGGTGCCATTAAGGGTCTGGACCAAACTCTTCCATGCTCTTTTGGAATTAACAGCCCTGCCAAGGCAGCAAAGTGCTCCAAAGGTCAACTTATGATGAGTCTCCCACCATCCTGCACACTGCGTCTGCGAGCAAAGCACAGCATCAGAGGGGGAAGGGAGAAGGGGGGAGGAGAAGGAGAAAAGTATTAGCACTGTGATAAGCTCGCAGAGCACGCCTTGGAGAGGGGCATATTTCACAGGGCCCCTGCTCTGTCAGGTTTAGGGGGAAGCAGGGAGAGGCAGCCCACCTTCCTGGAGGGGAGAGCAGGTATGGAACCTGCACTTTTCTGCATGCCTAGAGAAAAAAAGAAGGTTGAACCCAAAGAAAAACCCAAGCCATTCTCCCAGCCCCAGCCACCAGGTTTAGTCTCAAATCCACAGGGACCCTGGTCTTTTGGAATAATTGGCAACATCAGTAGCTGTGCAAGCCAGCAGAGGCCTCGGAGTCTTCTTGCTCTCACACACACAAACGGTGGGAGAAAGCCCAAACTGACAAGTCCCAAGACCGTCTGAAGTTTAGGAAATCCTGGACCCTGCACGCACTCTGCTCCAACTTCACTGCCTTTTCAAGGTTTGCTGTAGCCCATCAGGGAAAGTACCCATGGCCAATCTGGTACCATGGTGTTATCTTGAGCCTCGCTGAGCATCCCGGTGGGTACTGAGGCCAACCACCCTCAGCTAAGAGGCTGCCTTGGTTTTGATCACAGTCAGCCTCTGCATCTGCCTTTCGGTCCATGAGGCTGTCACCTCCTTCCCTCCCTGCCCGCCCCCCGGCCCGCTGCGGGCTCCTCTTCCCCAGCCCCCTCGCTCTTCTCAGTTACTACCGGGCTGCTC
>NW_009632704.1:0-4832 GCF_000690535.1 Cariama cristata | reverse complement strand
GCATCTGCCACCTGCTTTAAGAACCGGCCCAGCCTTAAATGGGGTGAGCCAACTTAGGGCACAGGCAGCTTCAGGAGTAGTTTAACTGTGGAAAGCCCCAGATTCTTGGCCTGAGGCATCTGAGTTCGAATCCTTGCCCAGGTTGGAGGAGACCCAGACAGCTCAGCCGAGAGGGGGTCTGATTTCTTCTGTTGAGAGTCTCCAGGGGCTGGAAATTAAAACAACTTTAATAATGTTGATCTCCTGGGTGTTAAGCACATTTGTACATTACGTCTTTTCAGAGTTTTGTTCAGAGCTAAGTGTAGTAGTACCTTACTTGCTGTATGTGTTGTTGATTATTGTTGCATATAAACAGTTTATCACTGCTGGAGGTTGGGTGATAGGCATTGCTGTGCTAGAGTGTTTAGCATTGATTTACGCTGTGATAAAATGGATTGTTATTACCCAAGTCCTTTATGTCTATGGAGTGATGACAGGCAGGTCAGATCGTGAATCAATGGTAGCGGCTTTATCTGTGTATTTCAGGCTTACAGATTTTGTCACTAATTACACTGGCAATTTTACTTGGGGAACTGCCAACCTGACTGCATTAAATTTTGAGAATTTTGGATATTCTTGGGACTGTCAAACCAGCATGAACTTATTATCATATTCTCAAATGTTTTTCTGGTGTGGTATATTATTTAACACCAGTGCAGGTACAGGTGCTGTGAAGCCATCTCAACTCCTACTGTGTGTGCCAAAGCCACCCCATCCCCCACCGCAGCCACTCTGACCCCAGTGACAGATGCTGTTGCTGCTGTGACTCCAGCAACAGTCAATTGACTGCATGATCTCCTGGCTACGCTACAGTCTGCTCAGACCCCTCCAAAGGGTGATGCAGCTGGGTCAGGGAACCGACCCATGTCTGTATCAGTCACCTCTGTACAGAAGAAATACTCCAAAAAGTCAGCCCGCCAGGGGGAGGATGGGGCTGAACCAGGGCCATCATGAGAACCAAAGGATGAGGATGAACCACAGCCATCACGAGAATGGCAGGAAGAGGCAGAACGAGAGGTAATCACCGGATCTCTAAAATTTCATGAACTGCAAGATATATGAAAAGACTACAATCATCAGTCAGGTGAGCACATTATCACCTGGTTGCTCTGATGCTGGGATAACGAGGCGAGCAACTTGGACTTAGATGGTAGAGAAGCCAAGCAGCTGGGACACCTCCGTAGGGAAGGAGGCATTGACAAGGCGATCGGGAAAAAGGCACAAGCCCTCAGCCTCTGGAGGTGACTCCTGTCAGCTGTGAGGGAGAGATACCCATTCAGGGAAGATATTGCATGTTATCCACATAAGTGGAACACCATGGAGAAACATATCCAGTATCTGAGGGAACTGGCTGTGCAGGACATGATTTATTCTAACCTAGATGATCCACAGCTACCCAGAGATCCAGATGAACTCCGATGCACATGACTCCTGTGGCGGAAGGTGTCGCAGGGCACACTGCACTGCAATCGTATGCCCACACATTGGCAATGATGAGAGGATGCACTAGCTGGCTGACTATGGCAGTATGAAGGTAATTTCTTTTCTTCCCTAGAAGCTCGTGTCTCAACTGTGGAAAAACTGAGCAAGAAATCCAAGAACTTCTTTAGGCAGATGTTTGACAAAGTGTCCAAGATTGAGGATAGACTCTACTTTCCGCCTACACGAGCCCATATTGCAGCCATTAAAAGATGATGCCCTCCTACAAGACTGAGTCAAGAGAAATGGTAGAAGACACAAGGTGCCCTGTGGTTTTCCCCGCGTGATCATGGAAAGGACATGAGGAAATGGGATGGAAAACCTACTACTGACCTAGAGGCATAAGCACATAAATTACAAGGTAGGACAAATGCAAAAAGGAGCTTTCTCAGGAGTGACAGGAGGATTGTTACCCCAGTTTCTAGTAGGCAGCTCTCCTGTCAGGGTAGATGGGATTCTAACGTCTCCCTACCTGACATGAGGAGACAGAAGCAGAGAAGCACTGTCTCCAGCCAGGTGGAGGAGAGGGACAACTGACTTTTTTGAACTGTGTGGTTTCAATGGCCTGGTACTTCAGAAACACAGGACTATAAGCCTTGCTAGACACTGGCGCACAGTGCACTCTGATGCCATCAAATCACACAGGAACAGAATCTGTCCATATTTCTGGAGTGATGGGAGGATCCCAAGAGTTGTCTGTACTGGAGGCCAAAGTAAGTCTGTGACTGGCCCAGAGGCCCCAGGCACTCTTGATATAGACTATCTTAAAAGAGGGTATTTCAAGGACTCAAAAGTGTATCAGTGGGCCTTTGGTGTAGCAGCTGTAGAGACTGATGATACTAAACAGCTGTTTGCCTTGCCTGGCCTCTCAGAGGACCCTTCTATTGTGGGGCTGCTGAGAGTGGAAGAACAAGAGGTGCCAACTGCCACCAAAACAATATACCAATGGCAATATTGCATCAGCTGAGATTCCCTGATCCCCATTCACAAACTGATTCGAGAGTTAGAAGATCAGGGAGTAACCGGTAAGACTCGCGCACCCTTTAACAGTCCCATATGGCCAGTGCAGAAGTCTAATGGGGAATGGAGATTAACAGTGGACTATTGTGCCCTAAATGAAGTTACATCTCCGCTGAGCGCTGCTGTACCAGACATGTTAGAACTCCACTATGAACTGGAGTCAAAGGCAGCCAAGTGGTACGCTACTATTGACATTGCTAATGCGTTCTTTTCTATTCCCGTGGCACCAGAGTGCAGGCCGCAGTTTGCTTTCACCTGGAGGGGCGTCCAGTATACCTGGAACTGACTGCCCCAGGGGTGGAAACACAGCCCGACCATCTGCCACGGACTGATCCAGACTGCACTGGAAAAGGGTGGGGGTCCAGAACACTTGCAGTACATCGATGACATCATTGTGTGGGGTGACACAGCCACATAAGTTTTTGAGAAAGGAGAGAAGATAATCCAACATCTTCTGAAAGCTGGCTTTGCCATCAAAAGAGGTAAGAACAAGGGATCTGGATGAGAGATTCAGTTCTTAGAAATTAAATGGCAGGATAGGCGTCGCCAGATCCCAATAGAAGTAATTAACAAAATAACAGCCATGTCCTCACCAACTAATAAAAAGGAAACAGGCATTGTGGGTTTCTGGAGAATGCATGTTCCTGATTACAGTCAGACTGTGTACTCTCTCTATCAAGTGACACAAAAGAAGAATGAGTTTCATTGGGGCTCTGAACAACGACAGGCCTTTGAACAAATTAAACAGGAGATTGTGCAAGCCATAGCCCTTGAACCAATCTGAACAGGACAAGGTATTAAAAATGTACTCTAAGCTGCAGCTGGGGACCATGGGCCTACCTGGAGTCGCTGGCAGAAAGCACCAGGAGAGTCTTGAGGTTGACCTCTAGGATTTTGGAATGGAGGGTACAAAGGCTCTGAGACCAACTACACTCCACCAAAGAAGAAGTATTAGCAGCCTATGAAGGAGTTTGAGCTGCTTCGGAAGTGGTTGACACTGAAGTACAGCTTTTCCTGGCACCCCGGTTACCAGCATTGAGCTGGATGTTCAAAGGTAAAGCTCCGTCTACTCATCATGCAACTGATGCTACATGGAATAAGTGGATTGCCTTAATCATACAGCGGGCTTGAATAAGAAATACTAATCCCCCAGGAATCTTGGAAGTGATTACGGACTGCCCAGAAGGCAAAAATTTTGGAATGGCGCCAGAAAAAGAGGAGGTGACACGCGGTGATGAGGCCTCACGGTATGAACTACCAGATAATGAAAAGTGGTATGCCCTGTTCACTGACGGATCCTGCTGTTTAGTAGGAAAACACCGGAGGTGGAAAGCTGTGTGGAGTCCTGTATGACGAGTTGCTGAAGCCACTGAAGGACAAGGCAAATCAAGTGAGTTTGCAGAGGTAAAAGCCATCCAACTGGCCTTGGACACTGCTGAAAGAGAAAAATGACCAGTACTTTATCTGTATACTGACTCATGGATGGTGGCAAATGCCTTGTGAGGGTGGCTAAAGCAGTGGAAGCAGAGTAACTAGCAGCACAGAGCGGCCTCCATTTGGGCTGCCACGCTGCAGCAAGATATTGCTGCCCAGCTAAAGAACCTGACTGTAAAAGTACGGTTACTCACGTACCAAAGAGTGGAGCCACTGAGCAACATCACAACAACCAGAAGGTTGATCAAGTTGCTAAGATTGAAGTGGCTTAGACAGATCTAGACTGGGAACATAAAGGTGAACTTTTTCTAGCTTGGTGGGCCCATGACGCTTCAGGCCATCAAGGAGGAGATTCAACATATAGATGACCTCATGATTGAGGAGTGGATCTAACCATCAATACCATTGCACAGGTCATTGGTACATAACACTAACAGTATTCAGTAAGTGTCTTTCAGGCTATCACTGTGGTGAGGACAACCAGAGCTAGCTCCAACAAGTAGCACCCAGTAACTTCCTCGACATTGACACCTTTAACCCTCAACCCATAGGCACAAGTGCGCTAAATCTCACACCATTTCTCATGCCCTGAGAGACTGCTGTGATAGATGGAAACCCACAATCATAAACGAATGTCAGTTTATATGTATATATGTACATATGTATATATGTATAATCAGCTGGAGTTGGGAAAAAGCAGTAGTGACCCGAGTATGATGTGAATGGTGTGGAATAAGGGGTGGAATGTCCTGGTTTGGCTAAGACAGGACCATTTCTCCTTTCACTAGATTCCTACTGATCCTTCAGCTAAGTTTTTTAGTAACTGCGCTTTCTGGAACTGACTACAGGTTTCAGGCAGT
>NW_009632703.1:0-3128 GCF_000690535.1 Cariama cristata | reverse complement strand
GACGCGTGAGTGCCCTCTCTGCAGGAGACCGATCGAGGTTGTCGGGTTGTCTGTGCAGGCAGAAGAGAACTATCTAGAGTGCTACATTGCACCCCTCAGAGATTCGTCCAATGTCAGCGGCCAAGCAGGAGAATCTCGCAACCACCTGGCCGAAATCAACCATCATCGCCCCGCGGCATCCCTTCCCACTTGCGTTATCTGGAATTAGTGTTTCTTCTATTTATCTCACTCTATGTTTCTTTTTAGAAAACACGCTTCTTTTTTTCCTCATAAAAAATCTTGGTAGTAGCACAGAGTTTCATTGATATTTATTCTTTCATGAGAAAATGTATTAGAAAAATCCATTTCCTATGTTTCAGTTAACAGAAAGATGTGAGTTTTTTTATATTTACTTTTTGTTTATGTCATTATTATTACTTCTGCTACTATTACTGCTATTACTACTCATAAAGAAAACTGGAGTGGACGGTGTGCCAGTTGAGCTATGTAAACTCTGGAACAGAAGTCTTTTCAAGACAGGATATGGAGGATTATATGACTCCAGAACCATTTTTATACTCCTGTATTTCTTCTCACTTCAGTGCTGTCTTAATATTTAGCTTCAGGATGCCTATAGAACATGTAAGTCTGGGATGTCTGTTGGCCTTCAGGTGAACAGTTCAGTTCTCCTTCTGCTAAGTGTTAGCGGAACCTTGATCTCTCTGTGACCTCAGAGTTTCCGTAAGGTCCAAATACTTAAAGTCTTTGAACCTTAAAGAAAGAAATCACTACAAACATTTAACCTCTGTGCCTCCACATCTGAGTTGCGGAGTACAGCAGGAGTTTGCCAGCCAGTGTGGTTAAAGGGTAGAAGGATTTCTAGGAGGTGGGAAGGCCAAGCCTTGGAGGGTTGATCCAGGTAAGTCACGATCCTTCAGTGGGTTGGGCACCAGCTGTGGGACTGGACTGTGGGGGAGACTGTGGTGCTCAGGGGGTTTTCAGGAGAACCTCACGTAGGAAACAATGCAGTAAGCAGGCAAAGTGCAGCAGCTAAAGTGCATACCTTGTGTAACTGAAGGATTTGTCATGAATATACATATAAACACAGCTCCCTCTGGTTTTCCCATCACCACTCAGGTGAGATCTGTCTCCCATGAATGTCCCGTGCCAGTGCTGATTCCTGATTAAACAGATCAGACACAGCAGATACCATTACAATTCTTCATTTTCAGTGTATATAAGCAGATAGTATACTACATACTATGATCTCTGTACACTGATTACTTTTCCTGACCCAGTGACACTGAGCTAGACTGAAATCTCTTCCCTTACAGCAGGCAGGGACTGCAGATACCTCTAGTTCTATGAAGAACATTGGACAACTCACATGAATAATACTAAAAGTTACGTGAATTTTGAGTAGGAGGTTTGTGAAGCAGTGTAGTGAAAGACAACGACTGCATCCTAGGAACAAAAAGGGTCCAAGATCATCTCCATTCTGCAGAAATACCCTTGTGTCATGCTGATCTGGACTGGCATTGAATTAAATTTAACAGTTTTGAATTAAATTAAATGGCATTAATTTAAAATAAAATTAATTAAACAGAGCTTTTCATAGAATAAATTATTACAAGTCTTCTCTTGGGTCTAACCAAAATTTAATTCTGAAAAACATCAAAGCTTTTCCTGACAGCTGGTGTTCCAAAAGTCATAGAATACCTATTACTTCATGATTGTCATCATCACCAAAATCATCATCAGGTGATGTTCTGTTCAAGTCAAAGAAATACCCAATACTACAATATTTTAAATTTTTTTCTTAGAATTAAATTTCAGTCAAATGCAACATGTTCTTATGTTTTAACATTCCAAAATGGTGTTTTCTAAGAGAACAAAGAATAGATGGTAAAATTGAGCCAGTTATTGCCCAAAGTTGTTGGTTTTTTCCTTTTTATTTTCATATTTCCACAAAAATGCAGATTTCTCTCATGGAAAATAAAATGCTTACATCCAAAATGCTGGTTTGCAAAAGCAGATGTTGGGAGCTTCCAAGAAAGTTCTCTGCAGAGACAATATTTAATTTAATAAAAGTAAAAAAGAGGAAAATATTCTAGGTAATTGGTCATAACAGATTAAGTCACATTCCAGGTACTCAAGATAGATTACATTTTAAAATGAGTTGTTTACAAATGAGTGCTGTGATGCACTTAAAATAACTTTGTGCTCAAAACCCAGTATTACATACTAATTGTACCAATATGCTGCTAATTAACCTTTATTCTGGTGCTTCCTAAGAAACAATAGGTGTATCTATAGATATGTAGAGTGACTAAAATTTGTGGCAGTCCTGTAGAAAAGAGAGTTTTTAACTGAGGCACATTGCAAGCTTTTTCTTCTTTTTATTGAGAGATGACAAAGACTGGAAAGAGGCAGAGGGACACAGACTGAAAAATGGAAGTGAACAAGATATTTCTGTGGATAAGGTTTTAGAAAAACCTAGTTTCAGAAGAAACAATTCATTATTATTTTCTTAATTACCATGCTTCAGAGTCTGAAATCTCACAGGTGAAGAGTGTCTGCAAAGCTAAAATTGTCTTCTACATCCACTAGGCTTGTAGAAGTGCAGAAAAAACAGTGCTTCTTGGATGTTTCGTTTTCTTTCATACTCTACAAATACAGCAAGTAAGAGGATTATGAAAATAAGGCAACTGAACCCATACTGTAACCAAATTATAATTTTATTCTGAGTTTATTTTCAAAAGCTTTTAACATCATTGATTCAGTTTACATGGCAAGGTTTTGGGAGGTGGAGAGGGCTGCAGGGGATGGCTTCTGTGAGAAGACAGCAGGAGCTGTCCCCATGTTGGACAGTGCCAGTTCCAGCAGGCTCCAAGACAGACCCACTTCTTGCCAAAGCTGAGCCCATCAGCAACAGTGGGAGCACCTCTGTGTTAACATATTAAAGAAAGGGTAAAAACCACTGTGCAACAGCTGAGAAAGAGGAGTGAGAAGACATGAGAGAAACAGCCCTGCAGACAACAAGGCCAGTGAAGAAAGAGAGGGAGGAGGTGCTCCAGGCACTGGAGTAGAAATTCCCCTGCAGCCCATGGTGAATCAGACTAGAATCATAGAATGGTTTAGGTTGGAAG